>NW_022602778.1:0-31592 GCF_008692095.1 Etheostoma spectabile | reverse complement strand
CGGAGGTCTCCGGGTGGGGGGAGTGGGTCAGATTGTTAGCGATATAAATGGCGCACATGAAACAATTAGACAATTGTAAAGTTACGTTGGGTATGACATTATATTAATCTATTAAATATACATATCAATCATTTTCATTACAGATGCATACATCAGATGTGGTGCTTGTTAGTGTAAATTGATAGTTATATACACTTTGGGATGTGAGTTCTAAATGCACAACTGAATATTTTCCAAACAGACTTCCTTTGATGAGGCCAGGGCTGAAGCAATGGTTGGTGAACATGAGGAGAGAGAGGACCAGGCAAATGGAACCACGAAAAGTCACGTCTGCAGTTCACACTTTGAGGAAGATCAGTTTTTAGAGACAAGCAGTGTATTATTAATTTAAATAAATAATTAGCTTGTGTGTCTCATAAATTAGCTCATATATTACTATAATTAATTGTGATCTACCATGCCTTAACTACATGTATGTCTTTTACTGGAACTACAAAGGTATCCAAACTGAAAACTGAATGAGCAGAGCCTCCAGAGGAAGACTGTTGTATAGAGCCTCCAGAAGGAAGACCTGTTGTATAGAGCCTCCAGAAGGAAGACTGTTGTATAGAGCCTCCAGAAGGAAACCTGTGTGTAGAGCGGCGTATTAGTGCCATTTCATCTGGATGTGGAAACCAGAGCGTTGACCACATCCAAAGTTCTCAAAGGTGTTCTGATTGTAAAAATGCCAGAAAATCATTGTTGGTTCAGCTCTTCTGCGAAAGGACAGACCAACTTTTGGCACTTCAAGGTTCAATTTCTTGTGGTTGACTTAGTTTCTGCTGTAGTTTGAGAGGGGATAGTAGTAACATAAGTAGTTGTGTGGATTAAAACTTTTATAAAATATTAACTGGATAAAATAATGAATATACTCTAGCAGTCACAAGTGAAAGTAGGTTGGTAATTTCACATAAAGGGTCTTGTATATTTATGTATTTATGTACTGTGTAGAATTAAAATATTTACATGCATGTCCTTGTATGGTTTTTAGTTTTCATACTTTAAAAATGTCAGTAACTAATGATTAAATCAAATGTACCTGATTTGATTTAATCAGTTACTGACATTTAATAAGTGTTTAATTCCTTTTGCAATTTGTGATCATACGCTATGATTTTACAATAGCCCTGCCAGATTAAACAGCACCTAGGGCACTTTCAATTACCTACTAAAAATTGTTCAAAATACACAAGAAAAGCAAGTATGGTAACATTATGTGTATTAAAGCCAAAATAGAAGACACTTTTTATCAATTACAAATTCTATAAAATTATCAATGTCTTCGTGTATGACTACAATGCTGGAGTTCTTATTATAGTTACTTCAGAAAAAAAACAAATGTAGCTTTAGAAGGACCTTTATTTCACATTGAAATGGGCATCAACTTTAAAAAAAATACATTAACCAAACACTAAAGATTTTTAAAAATATATGAATTAAATAATGTAGTTCACCTTGTTACAAGAGTAAATTCCACAAATAAAACACTGCTGTGGGGTAAGGTAAAGGCAAACTTAACTGTCACAAGACATGTCTGCAGAATAAAGAGGTCGTTGAATCTCTGCACACGTTAATTACAGTAGAAATGGTTGACATTACAAATCCCAATATAAAAATACAGTTAACATTAACTCTACAGCACTTGTGCTATCATGCTGGATACTGCAGGTGGAGGTGCTGCAGGCGCCTCCATCCTGCGACAAGGTTGACGCCCTTGACATCTCTCAGGTCATTCCCGCCACAGTGAATAAGGAGGACGTCGGGACAGCTCTTCCTGTAGGGGCTGGTAAAAGAAAGGGAGAAGTCTCTTCCACACAGACCGCCAAGCAAATATTTTAAGCTATAGAGAAAAGGTTAAATGAACAGCACTCTAATTACACACTATTTGAAAAATGCTTTATTACCTTGGCTTAGTTGTAAAAAAGTCTGATTAAAGTTTAATGTTATAAATATATAGTAAAAGAAAATTAACTAATACTATTGCTTATTTCTGGGGCATTGGGGGGTGAACATGCCATCGTGGCTCTCAGCACTCATTCTAAAAGAATGAAAGAATCATCAATTTCCATTTGAGCCCCTCATAGTTAAATATCTATGCACACTAGCATGTAACTTGTACTTCATTAATTATCCAGGAGAACACATGAATCAACAACAGTCCATTGTTCTTTAGTGTAACTGTAACTTAGTTAAATAAGCTTATTTCTGCTAACATTAGCTCTTAACAGCATGTCAAGGTTAAATGCCCCAACTATAGACTGACAGGGCAAACAGTAGCACATTATTGGTGCATTATGGTTATTACAGTAGCCAAACGTTATAAGAAACTTGGTATACATGTGCTAATAGCGTTACATATGATAAGCATTGACAATTTGCCGTTTAGCATTTCGCGGACACTACGTGTTAAACTACGAGAAGTAAACTTCAATTAAAAAAATTAACGTTAGCATGTTTTACCATAGCTAGTTAAGCGGCAAGCTAACGTTACAGACAATTTACATGGTAACTTCAGAACGTTTACTTTGCAATGTGACTCTTATATGTTATATAACCATAGACTATATGGGACAAAGATATACTTAAAACCTAGTGAAGCTAAATCTTACCTTGAATTATTCAGCTGCAGTTGCAACCACATTGGTGGTGAAAGTGGTTAGCTAAGTAACGGTTAGAGCAGCGTTGCTAACTCTCAGCTAACGGCAGTCAGATTCCGCCCATAGACTGTATATCCCGCCCACCGGTCGGTGGCTCCTCTCTCACTCCGCCCTCTTCTCTAAAATCGTCACATCCGCAACCAAGATGGCTGCGCCCATAAACGCAAACTCGACGATCATTTCTGATCTCCACAAACAATGGGTGACGTCACACGTGCTCTGTCCATTCATATTAACGGTCTATGGTTTTACCGTAAAGTGTCTTTGAGTAGCCTACCATGTAAAGCAGGGGTCTTCACAGGGGGTCCGTGACCCCTAGGGGGTCCGCGGAGGTACTGCATGGGGGTCGCAAAAGGTTGGTGATTAGACTTTTTTATATTCCCCCGCATCCACCCCCACCCCCCCCCCCCCCCCCCCCCCTGCAATTTTTTCCACTAATTGAAATGTCTTTAAATACACATTAACATGAATTCAACACACTATAGTAAACAGATAAATGGAGGCAGAAGATGTCTTTCAGTCATCAATGCATGAATATATGAACCTGTGTATTATTTGAGTATCTTAGTATTGAATGCACAATAACAAGGTACATTTTTACACATGGCACTATAGGACCAGTTTGATATAACACAATTTTAAACAATATATATAATTAGGGGGTCCCCGCTCCATCTCGCCATCAGTTTGGGGGTCCTTGGCCTGGAAAACGTTGAAGACCCCTGATTTAAAGCACAATAAAAATAAAATGTATTATTTAGCTTACTTTGCCTTAAAAGTGAGCAGTGGGAATTAATGTTCCTCGGGAAATGTACCCTAAGGACTCTTGGCTTCATTTCAAACCCTTATTCACAACGCCCAAACATGTTTTACAACCATATGCACAAATCTTCATAAGCTATGTCTAATTCTAAATGTATTTGTACAATTAATGTTCATACAGAAGAATCAGAAAGGGACAAAAACTAGAAAAAGAAGTACTGTAGGTGACTTCAATACAGTGAGCATATGGTAAAACTTTCATTTTACTTTAACTATATTCATGTTTTTTGATTCTTCTGACAAGTGACAGCACCGAAATAAAAAAATTAAGAAGCGTTGTGTTCCCGGTGTGATGAATGTAAACTACACTATATACGTATATAGTCCACGTTATTGGTCCAGGGATGTGAGACTTATTGATAAGGTTATGAAACCAAAGTAATACCTAAAAAAAAACATCAGGCCTACATATTAAGGAGTAACACAAACTGTCCTTTATTAGAGAAGGACAAGCAACAAGAAAATGAAATCATGAATGTATTGGTCTCTGACCAGTCTGCCATTAATATCTGGGAATATCGCTGCTTTTTCCCACTTAATCTCTGCAGCGTCCTGCATAAACCTGAAGCTGCACAGACCACGGATGCCGCGCTGCTCATCTTTACTTTTACAGAGAGAGTGGACACTGATACAATGCACAGGTCTGCTTGCAGGCAGCGGCCGCACGCCAGAAAGTGGCCAACGGGCAGCGGCTACCGGGCAGCAACCACGGGGCCCTGAGCAGCGGCCACCGGGCAGCAGCCACCGGGCAACGACCACTGGGCAGCGGCCAACGGGCAGCGGCCACCGGGCCTCAGCCTTGAAACACTAACGTCCCACCTGGAAAAGTCTCCCGATTGCCACTCCGCATCTGGGTGCCAGTGCAACCATTTTAAATCAAACTTGTGACAACAATAGTGACAGTAGGTTAATGCATGTTAATAAAAATAAAGCAGAACATATGCAGAAGACAACATAATAACTGTTAAAGACGTTTATTTGGATCAGAGCGGCAGCTGATGAACACATGAGACTCCAGGATTAATGTTAGCTGGCTGTTAGCCTGCTCTGGACCAGGCTAGCCGCAAAGAATAAATCTCCATGGTTACTTGGCTGGGTTTAATTCAACCTGGTTCGTGCAACCGAGTCAAAGCTAAATTCATCTAGGATAACTTGAATATCCCGGCTTAATCCCTTATCCTGGTTTTGTGTAACAGGCCCCTGGATTGTATTTTCCTATGTTGTTGTGTCTAAATGACTAATGCGAACAAAATCTTTGACATCCAGGTTCAGTATTAGGCAAAATTGCTGCAGTCAGCAGCGGCGAAACAAGCTACAATGTAAGTACATAGGGCAATTTTCTAGCTTGTATTTACCTTCACAAAAATGCTCATTTCACCACTGACAGGCTCAGGTTGTCTGACATCATTATGGAAAGGATTTCTAAGGAGGTTGATCTTTCTTGTCCTTTTTTTTTAAACATAAAACATCCGCAAAATTTTGTTTGCTAAACCCACCAAACTCCATGTTAATAAACAGTAATTTTAGCACTATGAAATACACTTTATTTAAAATAGAAATAAATAAAATAAAACTATGAAAAGCCATTTTGGGTTGTTTATTCACTTTTTACAACCATCAAAACTCTAGTTTTGGTTGAAATAAACACATAGTCTACCGTTTTACATGTGAAAACATGTTGGCTACACACTAAAATCATTGCTTTTTTAAATCTGTTTAAGTCTGGTAGGTTTAGTGTTAGCAACTTTAGAGCTCTTTCTGGTTAAACAGAATGGTCTCAAAGAGATTTTAAAGGTCTATCTCTGAAGGCATCCTTTCCATAATGTTAGATGCTTAGAATATTAATCTGAGCCTGTCAGTGGCAAACAAGCACTTTTGTAAAGGTAAATACAAGCTGGACAATTGCCCTATTAACTTAAATTGTGGCTTGTTTTGCCACTGGTGACTGCAGCAATCTTGCTTAATACTGGACAAATGTCAAAGATTGTTGTTCCCATCAGTCACTTAGACACAGTAACACAGGAAAAAAAGGTTGAAAAACGTTACCCTATAAGTGTTATATACATTATATAATTGTAGAGTTAGTTTTGCGCAGTTAACTGCAATAATGAATCATACTTTGTAAAATGGTCATATGTTTGATACGTTAAGTCTTAACCTGAAAAAATGAATATCCAAACATAAATGTAGTCAAGTAAAAAGTACAATAGGTCCCTGTAAAATGTCATTGGATAGAAGTATAAAGTAGCAAATAAGAATAAATAAATAGTACCTCAAAACTGTACTCAAATACAGAAATTTGAAACAATTTACTTAATTACTTTCTACCACCTACATAGATTGTAATAATACTGCAAAGTTTAGTCCTTGTGACTTTTTTTCCTTACCTTGTGCACACACACACAGTACCAAAGTTTATTACAAGGATCTGTAAGCACATAAGCATATCCATGTAGACAGGCAAAGATAATGTACAGTAAAACACAGTACATATTTAATCCCCCTTGTTATCTATCCCACTGCTTCCCTTTTGCCTTTTACAGCCACTGGGGAAGTTTCATGCATAGTGCATTTCCATCATAGTTGTGTGTTTTTTCATCCTCAAATATGCAGATGATGAGGCAAAATCAATGAGCGTATGTCATCAGCTAATCCTGTGGATGTGTGTGTTTGCTCAAGAATAAGTTTGCACGAGTCTATATGCAGGAACTAGTCTACCTATGTTTGTGCTTTTCAATCTAAGGACTGTGCACCTGTCTCCAGAATGATGTAGAAAGTGTGAAAGAATATGTATTCTCTTTTCATAAGAAAGAGGAGGAGAACTACAACTCTGAGTTATCCACATGAGCCACCACACATCTGTTGTATGTTTGTGAGTGTGTGCAATTGCACAGTGTATGATGCCATAAAATAATAATTAAAATAAACACATAAAATGCCTACATGATGTGATCCACATGACAAATGTTAAGGTTGTTTATTATTAACTATAAATGGTATTGCACCTTCATACATTGTAGACCTTCTAATTCCTAAAAGCCAACAAGAGCCCTCAGATCATCTGATACTGGTAATTTAATTGTTCCCAAGCAAGCAGATAATCTGCTTTTAGCTACTACGCTACCAAGAATGGGGAACACCCTGCCCAGTTATATCAGAAGCTTTGCTGACTCTTTGAAACTCAACTGAAGACCTACCTATTCAGGCTGGTATATAGTTAATGGGTTCATTTTAGCTTTTTTACTGTGCCTTTTATTGTCTTTTCCCCTCTTATTATGAATTTATCTTATGTGTTTTGTCATTGTTCTAACTTGAGTCAAAACCCATTCCAATAAGACTTAATAAGATCTTCTTTATTTGCAAAAGTGATCTGAGAGGAAGCTCTGCCGAGCTGTCCCTTACTTTTTTCTTCGTTTTTTGTCTACACTGAAACATCTGGTTGGTTCTATGTATGTGTTTTTTGTCTTTAATTATTGTGTTTTCTTTTACTGTAATACCACACTGTTAAGCACTTTGAGCAGCATTTCATTGTACAAAAGGCGCTATACAAATTGTTATTATCATTATTAATGCAATTGAAACTTGCAAAATTGTTTCAAACAAAGTATTTTTATGCATGCAAGAGAGGATCAAAAGAGTAAATATGGAGGCTATGGTTACAATACTGAGCTTTAGTATTCATGAGCATATGGACAGCAATCTAAATGACACATTTCCATATAAGTTAATGTTCTGCACTCAGCCTGAAAGTCAACCCACAGTGATTCACTGTGATGCATGTTAGACTGTACAACATCATCACATCACTAAAAATAAATGAGTATAACCTCTCTCAGCGGTGCAATGGTATTTGTGGAGGCGGTTTGCTGTGACCTCAGCATCCTATACATTTTAATAGTTATTAGGGTTAAAAATCGGTGTGCTCTTTAAATGTAGAAAAGACGCTCTGGCATTACATGTCTATCTGAATGTGCACTTACTAGAGTTAACAAAAAAATTAGAGAGAACAAAAGCAGCATGTAGTATTATGAAGTAACTTCAGGAAAATAAAAATATATTTTATGGTCAACGTAACCCAAGCTGCACAAACTGACACAATAAATGTGTTATTTGTATCACAAACAGTTTCTAGCTTCAGAACAGTCAGCTTATTCAAAAAAAAAAAAAACATCACTGCCTCATATGGAAACAACCAAACAAGACTGCTAGGGCCTGCAGAGACTGGTTTGCTCAGCTGGACTTACAACATACCACCCTGCCTTAAGTTGGCTTTGACTTTCTGGTCTACAGCAGAGTGTCCTCATTTAGGATCCTAGTAGGCCAGAGGGTAGAAGCTTCTCCTGAGCCTCTCAGTGCTGGCTGGTTTATCCGTTACTTTCCATCCAACCTGAACTGAAAGAAAAGTTTGTTACCCAGGTGGTTTGGATCTTTAATGATTCTCATAGCTTTTTTTCAACAACTGGTGTAAATATTTTTAAAGCCGCCTACACGTGATCCACGGCAAAACCGCTAGGTAGGGTGCAGCGCAGGAACATTCTGGAATTGGTTGGACACTGCTGTAGACCAGAAAGCCAAAAGCCAACTTTAGGCAGGGTGGTAGGTTGTGTGTTCAGCTGAGCAAACCAGTCTCTGCAGGGCATAGCAGTCCTGTTTGGTGGTTTCCATACGAGGCAGTGATGTTCCCTGTCTCAATGATGCAGGAGTAGAAATTCCTCTACCCACTCTCCCAAATATGGTCATAGACTCTATAAAAGAAGGGAACAGACGTAAAAGTAAAGATGATGTGTTTGACACTTTCATTTATGCGTGAAATGGCAACAAGTTCAAGTCAAATAAAACCAGTGACATCTGCATGTGGTTGAAAGGGAAATATATTGGCAACTATACGCGCAGTACTATATGTGGCTACATATGACACAGGCTAGTTAGGACATTTCCCCCCGTCTGTCACTAGCAATGATGATGTTGTGAATAGTGAGGATTCTCTCCGACCAATCAGTAGGCAGGTTTTCACCTCACCTTTTGGTATCGCCTCAGCTTGCTCAGAACCTCAACGGAGGGACCAAAAAGAAGTACCTTTTTAGCAGGTACTTTTTTTCGTAATGGAAAACCAAAAAAGGCGAGTAGAGTCTAGGCAAGTCGAGCAGGTATCATGCAGTGGAAAAAATGCCATGTAATTTACAAGGACCCAACAATTCTAGTAATTCCCCCAAGAGCAAGCATTTAGTGCGACAGTGGCAAGAAAAAACTCCCTTTTAGGAAGAAACCTCAGAGAGACCCAAGATTTTGGTAGGCGTTGTCTACCAAGAGATTGGGGGTGTAATAAATAGTGGCAATAACAGTCACAATGAAAGACAATGGAAAAGTGACTAGAAATAGTAGTTTTAGTAGTTCATAGCATAGCAGGGCACTGCACGGCATTTTAACAGGGCATAGAAGGACGTGCAGCAGGACCACGGTGACAGCTGCAACCATATTTTTGGTGCCACCCTAAGGACTCAGGAATAAACTCCCCAGAGCTAGGTTAGTAACAAGCACTTCTGGGACATATGTAGATGCACACAAATGGAAAGATAGAGGAGAGAGTAGCTCAGAGAACCGAATACATGAGAAACATGTTCTCTTTTCTTAGTTCTTGTCAGAACATGCATTGCAACATTCTGGATCAGCTGGAGAGTTTTATTTTAGCATCCTGATAATAACAGTATTCCAGGCACTAGTCCATGCATTTGTTACTTCCAGGCTGGACTAATTACAGTAGTCCAGCTCGGAAGTAACAAATGCATGGACTAGTTTTTCAGCATTGTTTTGAAACAGGATGCTCATAATTTTGGCAATGTTTTGAAGGTAAAAAAAAGGCTGTTCATGAGGTTTGTTTTAAGTGGCCGTTAAAAGATATATCCTCTTCAAAAAAACTCTTAGATTTCTGACAGTAGTGCTGGAGGCCGGGGCAATACCATCCAGAGTAGCTATATCTTTGGATAATGAGGTTTGGAAGTGTTTAGGGCCAATCACAATAACTTGTCTGAATTTAACATCAGAAAATTGTAGAACATCCATGATTTTGTATATTTAACACATGCTTGAAATTTAGCAAACTGACTGGTTTTGTCTGGCTTGATTGATAGCTATAATTGGGTGTCATCCGCATAACCTGTGGCTATGCGGATGACATAACTTTTGTTATGAATTGATACTATAAACAAAATTGAACATTGCTACACTGCTACTTTGAATTAGAATCATTCAAATTTGTCAAAACAATCTAAAAAAATCTGCTTTTCATTGTTATGTTGGCTACAACTTCCAGAACTACATAACTGCAGAAAGCGAGAGAGTGAACTTGCAATCGGCAGCTCTCAAGTGTGAATGTTCTTGATGAGAAGGCTGTTGCATCACCAAATCCGTGGCATGGTCTCATACAATATTTTCTTCTTAAGGGAGAAAATAGCTACTTGCAATCATAATCAATAGATTAGTGTTTTCAAGCATTAGGGGGATTATACTATGTAAGTTAGCCTCGAATAAACCTCAGAATCAGTAGGATCAATCAGCTCTTTTGCATAAGGGAAAATGAAAAGCCACAAAGAAAGTATCAAGAAACGGATGATATAATTAGGAGACATTATTTGGAGTTGGTCCATGACAGTGAATTACTGACAGATTCCTTGGGGCTGATAATATTTTATTTGAAATAAACCATCCGTAGGAGTTATATATGAACTCAGGGCTTTCAGCCATGAATCACAAAATGTCCCCATATGCCAAAGAAGTCACTATGGGTGCAGTCAGTGTTCAGGCAGTTGTTTTATTATTCACAGTCTGTGCAGAAGCTCCAGGATTTGTCTTTTTGACAGCACCACCACAGTCTGTGTCATTGCTGTTCAGCTTAGGGAGCTTGTTCAAGTTAAATTTACTGAGTTGTCACCAAAACAACCACCACATCATTCATTGAAGGAGTATTACCTGTTATGTCCTTGTGTGGGACGCATCTGGATGCATTCTCCTGCAAAAGAAGTAGGGTCAAATGCTTCCCAGACCATTTCGGTAGTTTGTAGTTTGAGTGATCAGAGCACAATGCGTCTAATGGTTGTAAACAGGGTCTTTAAAAGAGTTGTATTTTAGTTTAGACTGGACTGTTCATCACAAACATCACTGTTTATGAATTTGTATTAATATACTATATATACAGTATGTATTTGATTCTTCATGCATACATTGGAAATCACATGCATACATAATTAAATATGCAGCATTATTGCCAAGAACCACACATAGATTCAACATTGTGTAATAGCTGAAGAAGTTAAAATAGAATATTTCAAAATTAACTTGATTAATAACAGCACCCAACTGTCAATAGTTGATTACAAATCACATTTAACTGAATGTAACTCCTCTTCCAAGCTAATCTTTATTTTCTGCTCGATGTAGCTCTTTTATCTGCCTCTCACTGGCACTTGAAGAGGCTTTGGCTTAAGCACCTCGCTGCAGTGCTGCATCTAAAATTATAACTCTGAAAGTGGGCCAAAGAGATTTAGATTTCACCGCAATGATGTGTAGGTGCCCTGATGCTGAGTTAGAGAGGTTCCCATGTTATTCTTCACATATTGTGAGATTGTGACATTTATCATTACAGCAGATCTGATATGGAGACATTATGTCATGGTTCCCTTTCTAGTACAACCTTTGTCCTCTGCAGTGCAACCTAAACACCGTCGTACACCGTAGAGTAGGGTTTTCAAAGATGACTTTACTCCTCCAAAATGCAGGTTTGAGCTTGAAGTCAACTAGTTGCTGATCATGTGGTTCTGTTACAACAACACAGAGCTGTAGCACGGTCACTGGCAAAATTAGTCAAAAACCCATCTCACTTGGAACTTCATTTGAAAGCCACAAAACCTTTGGGATATAAGGAGCTAAGGATGAGAGAGAGCTGCCTGTAGCTGTTTGGATTTCTGATACGCTGAAGGACGTTTGCAGTCAGCTGTTTGTGTAAAGACTCGCAGGAGCTATGTGTTAATGCTAACTTACAGGCTATCCAGCATTGGATCACTGGATTATTGCACCGAGCCCAAGTGCCCCCTAGTGGCGTATGTATATAAAGCTGTCTGGGTGTATCTGGGGCACTTATTTAAACAAACCCTGTGAGTATTGGCCTTGATTGGCCTTACAGCTGATTTGTGTTCATTTATGTCCAGGGCCACACCCTTTCGATGTTCATTGCTCAACAACTCTAAAAGTAATTAAGATATGGACATACTTTATACAACGTTTAATAAGCTTGATCCATTGATGATTCAGTGAACATTTGGTAGCAATTGGATCTACGGTGTAGGGGGAGATCTCAAAAATATGTTTTTCCAAAAATTCAAAATGGCGGAAAGATTTTCTAGGCGGACCTTAATGGTCTATTAGTAGAGCACTTTAATCTGCACCTGTGCAAGAATTTTCAAGTCAATCAGGCTTACGGTGTGGGGGTCGTGGCCTTTCAAAGTTTTCATTTTGAAGCCTTACTCACAGCGCCACCATGTGCCGGACTGGGTTCATATTTCTATAGAAGCACATGCAAACCATTTCCAGTTATTACCCTAAGTTTCATGTTTCTAGCTCTTTCCAGCTCACGGGAATTTAAGCCAGAGCGTCAGACAACTAATAATAATAATAATAATAATAATAATAATAATAATAAAAACTAAAAAAACAAAACATAGGTTCTACAGCTTTGCGGTTCGAACCCTAATTACACAAAACGTGTTTATAATTTATTACATTTCCAAGTATGTTTAGGAGGAATCGGTGCCTGGATTCACCTTCACTAGCAGGACTATCACCAATCTAAGAAACTTAGAAAATTATGAGTAAGGGATGACCAAACATAAAAAAATCATAGCCCAGGTTGTAAAAGACTTTCCTTAAAAAGCTCTCCAACGTGACCTGAGGCTAAGATGAGCGACAATAATATCCTCTCCCTCGTCAGTGAAAATAAAACAGCGCAGGAGTGGAAGAGTAAATGCCACGCTCTATGACCCTGACCGGCCTCTCAAAGCAGTTGAAAATAATCAAATAGTCTGTTGTTTTAGAGACATGACAGTGTCACCAAAACACCTCAGCTCAGCAGATGGGTTCACGGCCCCTTCCTTGCCCTCTTTTGTCCTTCCTTCCCTCCTGTTACTCAACCCTCCATCATCTTGCCTATTGACCTCCACTTGCTGCAGCCTCCATTTAACTGTCCTCGTCTTCTACGCCTGCCTCTTATTCTCCTCTACCTTCATCCAACCGCCCCGTCTCTTCTCTTCATCCCTTTATCTCTTCTTTTCATCTTCCTTTTTACACTCTTCTCGCCTCCTCTTCCTTAGCCTCCCAACCTTTCCTTTCAGAGATGCTTTCATTATTCTCTCTCAGTCTGTCCGTTATACCGTCCACACACGCACAAACACACATGCACACACACCTCTTATTTCCCGTCAGCTCGATCCCCATTTGACCTTAGTAAATGCAGCCATAGAACGCCTATTGATTTATGCATACAGATGTAGTGTGTGTGCGTGTGTGTGTGTGTGTGTGTGTGTCTGTATGTGTGTGTGTGTATGTTTCCTTGTTCACCCTTTTCAATGTCACATGCTCGTTAGCTTCCCAAGTCCCTTTCAGAGTGTGTGTGAGTGTGTGTATTAGTCAGAAAAAGTGAGTGTTATGTGCATGCAGCTTGTGTGTGTGTGTGTGTGTGTGTGTGTGTGTGTGTGTTCACTTGCCAAGCCTGTTTGATTGAGATGGAGAGGATGTTGCAGGGTTACTTGTCTGCATGCACAATCATCCGGACCGATATAGTTTGACGGACAGCTCCTCCCCTCCAACCAGGGCACAGAGATAAGGGCAGGACAGCACTGTGATTGGTAGATAAAAGAAATTAACCCATAGGGCCGTGTGCTCTCTCTTATTCCCTCACTCCCATGCTGAATAATGTAGCTGTTTGTTTGATGAAGAAGAACTGAGGGGATGAGACAGGGAGAAACGTTGGAGGGGACGTATCAATGAGATCAAATCATAGGAACAGGAAATCCAATCTGTGTAAAGGAAAAGGAGGATGCATAAGAGAGAAGAAAATGAATCTGCAACATGAGAAATTAAGTGCAAGAGGTGAAATACAAAGAGGAAGAGAGGAAAAAATCAATGTGGGTCAGCTGATGCAAAAGACAGGACAAGAGAAAAGAGAAACCCAAGGAAAGAACAGAGGAAGGAGAAAGATCTGTGTTCTAAAATGTGACAAAAACACTGAGAAGCTGTTTAAGGTACAGAGTGTAAGTGATCTGGATTTGCTGTTGTGTAACCTTTCCACACTGCCATGCAGAACTGTTGCTGTTTCATCCAAAGCACGTTTGCAGTTGATGCATTTGAAGAACGAGGGTCAGTTTCATCATTGTTCTGTGCATTTATAAGTGTGAATATAGAACAGTGAACGTAAGGGACAAAACAATTTAGTTTGGTGCCTAGTAGTCTATAGTCTTTGTGTTCCATTCCGGAATGGCTCCGGTGCTGCAGGAAATTCTCCATTAGAACCCCATTAAGATGGTCTTTCTTTCTCAGTTGCTTTAACAAATGCAAATATTTCAATTTTTCTGTAGAAAGAATTTTTTTAAAGATTGTACACAATAACATTACCCTTCCAATGAAATTATAAAGCTCATCGGATAAATAGAAAGCATCTTTCCAAACCAAAACCTTATGAGGGCCTGGCTCTCCCTAATTCCATGCTAAATCACTGGGCTTCTGTCATTCAATCTTTTACCTTTTGGTTAGATACCTCAATCTCACCACCCAACTGGTTAAAGCTTCAACAGGAAGATTGCCATCCCTTCTCTGGATGTGCCATACCACTAGTAGCCCCCACTGAAATCCCTAAATCGATCTACAATCATAACACTGCCACATCTGACTTAATACGCACATGGAAACAAACAAAATCATTTTGGTCTTAAACCTCTATCACTCACCTTGTCAATTGACAAAAAAAACACAATTAAGCCCTCCAGTTTAGACAAAACCTTCTCCACCTGGAGCAATCTGGGAATTTCTGCTATCCACAATTTATACGTCATATAAAAACAGTATATTTGCCACTTTTGCACAATTACAACGTAAGTTTAACCTGCTAAACAACAACTTTTCAGATATTTACAGATTAAAGACTGTGTATGGAAATATCTTCCGGGATTTGAGACCCAGGAGCTTTCAACCCTAGACAGGTGCTCGTCTATGTCACCATTTAATGATCATTTTATAACTGTTTACTATTGATGACCTTCCGAATTCTGAAAGTTTTAAACTCAAATAGGAAAATGAAATGGGTACTCAAATACCAAGCAATATTTGGGAACAGAGTCTTAAACATATACATGCGTAAATGCTGCCTTATACAGTTCAAGACACAAAGGCTTCACCTTTCTAAGGTGAAAATACACAACATCTATCAAAATGTATCACCCATGTGCAATAAATGTCAGACCTCAGAAGCAACCCTCTTTCACAGTTTTGTGTCATGTCCCAAAATAACTCCCTTCTGGATTCATATCTTTAAAACTTTCTCAGAAATTATCAACACTCCATTAGAACCATAGCCTGATTGTTGTTGGAGTGTCTGAAACATTAACAGAACTTACCAACTTCCAACAATTCCTTTCCTACTGTCTCATCACAGCAAAAAAATTGATTTTATTTCATGGAAAGGGACAATGGTTCCTACATATAGGATGTGGCTCCAAGACCTAACCAACACATGAACACCTGAAAAGGATAAGATATGTATTGAAAGACAATTTAGTACAATACATTAAGACTTGGCAGCCCTTGGTTTCTTACCTGTCTCAATGAACGTTCTAAAATCCATATACACACTTTATTAGTATATCTCCTGAAAGAGTTAGATTAGTTGTAGAAGTAGTAAATTTGGGATTGGTTGGGGTATAGCGAAATGAGACTCTCTTGTATGCACTCTTATTATATATATATTTTTTATTTATTTACTTCTTTCCTTGTTTCTTTATCATTTATTATTTGGTTTAAAACTGCTTTAATTTTTTTTTTCTGTACCAAATAGTTCATGCATATAAATTAAGTTGCTTTCACAGTTCTAATAAAAGTAAGCGCTGACTTGACTAATTCATTGTCTTTACGGTAATCTGTTGCTCAATAAAAAACATTTTGAAAATATGAAATGTTTTGAAATCACAGCACATTAACCTAAATATAAAAAAATACTAATAAGTACATTTTAATATGAAAAGCAAAGTGTGCCTATCCACTTTATCTTTAAAGTTGAGACTGGTGGTTGGTCAAAACTAGAAGGGATTAAATGTAGTTAGCCACGTTATAATAGAAAATGTTGCCCAGTCTGGTTAACTCTAGAGTAATTTAATGTTAGCTGGCCGTAATTAAGCTCAAACTGTCATGTACAAGACTGTGTACATATTTTCTTAGAACGATAGAACTACTCATCCCATAAACCACTGCAGATCAATGACTAAAGAAAGCTAATGTTTGTTTAGCTAACAGCTAAATTGGTTAACTTCTAACTGAATGACTTAAAAAGTAAAACTGAAAATAACCTTTAAAATATATAACAACTGTTACGTCAGCTATAGACTGCTTTTCCAGTGTTTAGTTGGAGTTTACATTATTTTAGACTGAATCAAGCTGTCCGCTAGCGGTTAGCCGAATTAGCTGTTGCTGCATGATAGCTCGGCGCCATGTAGCAATGCTTTGGCTGTGCTTCAACATAATATAGTCCCACAACAATATCTACCTAGGATAGGGTGACCAGACGTACAGGGGTTTCCGGGGACAGTTTTGGTGACTTGTCCCCAGCTGGATCTGTCCCCGAAATGTCCCCGGTTTTAACTGTGACTGACAGACCCGATATTGGAATGAAAGAAAGAAAACATTGACCAAACGGAGCCAATAGTTGCTCAAGACAGCCAGAGCCAGCGCTGCTCAGAGCTCAGAGAAGTTTTAGAAAGATGATTTACGATGCTAAAATTACAGATTATTTACATGGAGCCTGGTGGGTTTAGTGAACGCAAATTTGCGGACTTTTATGTTTTAAAAAGATCTTACTCTTTAACAGAAAGGTCAACCTCCTTAGAAATCCTTTCCACAATGTTGTCAGACACTTGGATATTAATCTGAGTCTGTCAGTAGCAAAACAAGCCCTTTGGAACGTAAATACAAGCTGGACAATTATCCTATTAACTTTCATCGTAGCTTGTTTCTGCCGACTGCAGCAATCTTGTTTAATACTGCATCAATGTCAAAGGAAAATATGTCCTCAATAGTTTTTATTGTATCCGATACTCAATGAGCTGTTGCAGAAACAAGCCTGAAGCAATAAAGCAAAAGCTGTCACATAAATGTAGTTCAGTAAACATTACAACATTATGAAATATTAGGACTTTCTATCTTGAAATATTGGGATTTTCTATCTTGAAATATTACGATTTTTATCTTGAAATATTAGGACTTTCAATTTTGAAATATTAGGATTTTTTATCTTGAAATATTAAGACTTTTTATCTTGAAATATTAGTACTTTCTATCTTGGAATATTAGGACTTTCTATCTTGAAATATTAGGACCTTCTATCTTGAAACATTCCCCTCTGAGGTGTAGTGGAGTGGAGTATGAAGCAGGAGCAGGGGTGAGTCCAGGATCAGACATTTTTTTTGGGGGGGGGGGGGGCTCAGCCCTAATGAGAACAGCCATAGGTCTAGTGTCCCCATTTTAAGTTTTACAAAAATAAAGACATGACTTGTTTGGAGGTACATACGCTTCTGAGCTGAAAATGTCCCCAGATTTTGTCTGAGAAATCTGGTCACTTTAGCCTAGGAAATTGTCTAGTCTTATCTGGATTGCTATTTGTACTTGTTGTGATACACAGTCCTCAAGAAGTAATTAGTTTTTTTTTTTTTTGTTTGCTCACTTTTACTCACAACATGCTAAACGGCAATATAGGATTCCATTCACTAGGCTAAGCTAACTAGCGGCAGTGCTGCCGGTGTTGCACAATGCATCCACTGAGACAAAAAATGCGTTGGCCAACCTATCTATATCTATAAGGGAGACCGAGATAAGCCCTATTTCAACAAACGGTGGTGGTTCCTTTATTACTTTAATAAATACAACCTGCTAAGTTAAATATAGTTATGTAACATTCCTAATGTCTTCACAAATGTTACATTCAGAGGTAAGTACATTGTGGGTGGTCTCTCTGTTATTCCATGTGTTGTCTTGCTTTATTTCCTGTCTTCTACTTTCCCCCCTTTGTGATTACCTGTCCCTGCCCTTATGTGTTGCACCTGTGTCTCATTGTCTCCCGTCTTGTGTATTTAAGTTCAGTCTTCCCCTTAACCCAGTGCAAGATTGTCTGCTTCCATGTGTTCAGCCTTCAAGCATTTTTCCCTATGTCCTGTATTCCTGAGTTCCTGTTTTCCCTTAGATATTGACAATTTCCTGTTTTTGCCAGATTTTTCCTTTTTCCTGCTGTTTACTGGACAGTTTTGCCTGTGTTTTGATTAGATTGCTAATGAACCATTGTATCTTACGTACATACCTAATATATAACTGTAGCTTAATCTTGGTTAGTAAAACATAATGAGTAATTAGAGTGAGAAAACACAAACGGTTAATAAACAAATAATATATAAACATTGGAATGAAAACACGTTTACATTAAATTGTATACGTTCACTGCATCTCAGATACTTCTGACATTAAATGCATAATGTGTTTATAATATTGTGTCCACCCCCATAAATTCTGACATCTTCATAACAACACTGATTGGTCAAAGGAAGTAGAAAGTAACAACAAAATGTTTCTTTTCTCCTTTTGTCAATGGAGTGTGTCACTCGTTTTGATGAACTGTCTAAATTTAGATTTTGCCTAGCCTAAAGCTGAGGTACTGTAAGCCACATCTGTTAAGCCTCCTAATGCAGGAACAGACAGTCAGTCTGCAATGACAAAAAAAAAACATTGATGTGCAAAATATTGTATTTCTGCATATTGTCTGGGTAGTAGTAGCTTAGTCCATAGGGAGTTGGGTTGGGAACCAGGGGGCTACTGGTTCAAGTACCCGTGCAAAGTCCGGAATGTGGACTGGTAGCTGGAGACATGCCAGTTTACCTCCTGGTCACTGCCATAGTGCTCTTGAGCAAGGCACCAAACTCCTTTCAGGGTGCCTCACCAGCAGTTGCAGCTCACTCACTCTAGCATCCCTTCAGTATAAGACCTTATCATATGTATTTCAGGCCTGTGTGTTCTAA
Source organism: Etheostoma spectabile (assembly GCF_008692095.1). Taxonomy (NCBI): domain Eukaryota; kingdom Metazoa; phylum Chordata; class Actinopteri; order Perciformes; family Percidae; genus Etheostoma; species Etheostoma spectabile. The sequence goes on along the minus strand of NW_022602778.1, from coordinate 12,760 downwards.
CAAACAGAGTGTAAATTGTTATTTCCCATTTGGGGTTCAATAAGGAGTACAACTAATTTATTATTCTTACTGTTCATCCCTGTCAGATTGCCTTGGGTTGCCATAGGTAGGTAACTGCTAGCCACACCTACGTAAAACCATGCCACCTGCAAATGGTCAATGCCTTGAAGCCAAAAATCTGATTTTGGCAAAATGAGCAAAGATTAAGGCCAACAGTTTTAGAGTCAAACTCAGACTAAAAATGCAGACTATAATCTTCTTATTTTGTGATTTAATTGTGACAGTATTGCACATTACAACTTTTACAATATTGAGTATTGTATAGTATAAAAGATTAAATAGCGTTTTTGTTTTGTGTCTACAACTGCCAAAACCATAGTTAATTGTTTTGGATCGTGGGTTAAAAAGTTCCCGAATCCCAGCTTCAATATAGGATTCGGCTTTGGGTTAATAGCTTTAGCCAAACTGGCTTTGTCGGAAATTTGACTGGACCACATCATCAGCTCAGCCCCTTGGGACAAACACTGGAGCGATTGTCCATAAACCAGCCAGGATAAATAGGTCATGTGCCGAGCACTGTGGGATCCCCATGAGAAAAGAGCAGAGTGTGTGTTGGTGAGTCTGGGTCTCATGGTGAGCCTGAATTCACTCTGATTCGGTTCAGGGATGAAAATGCACCATCATTGAAACTTGAGTGTGTAAGCCCAAAGTGGAAAGGACAGTGGTGCTTATGTGTGTGTTTAATGCCATTTGCATAGCTGCTTATCAGCTGTTGATATAAATGTTGACCATACTGGGGACTGGATGAGTGAACCAGAAGTTCAGGGACACTCTCTGTAACCAATCTGCCTTTCTAAGCTGTAGTGAACCGCGCTAAGCCAGTTTGAAAGTTGCTGCCGGTCTGCTGCATGCCTAGAGCATTGGTTGTGTTTTGTGGTGTGTGTGTGTGTTGGTGTGTGGTTGTTTTTGTGGTGTGTGTGTGTGTGTGGTGTGTGTGTGTGTGTTCCTGTTTGCCATAATGCCCCAGGAGGTTGTTGGGCTGTAGATAGGCCACATACAATGTTCCCATTTGAGATAGAGAGAGACAGGGAGGGAGAGATAAAAGGGAAACAGACAGAACTGGAGAGAGGAGTGAGGATTTTTGGGTCTGTGGTTGCCCTATTTAGTGTTTTTTTGCCAACATCTCACAGGCACACACACACACACACACACACACACACACACACACACACACACACCCACATAACACCACATTTTGCTGAGTGACATCAAAAAGGTGTTTTCTTTACTCAATACTCATCATCAATAAATCATGCTGTTTTGTTTCTGCTGTTTTGCTCGATTATTCAAATTGAACAGCACGAAGATCACAACACTTCAACATGTACTGAAAGGCATAATGCATCTGTGTATCTACCTATTTCTTATTTAAAGATTTTAATGCGCTGGGGCGGAATCTGCAATTTACATTCATACTAAATGTAAAGATAGCATCCTGTAGAAATTCCATTATCTCTTCTCAAACTTGTAAAGGCTACTTCTACATTTACATTAATAATTTGATTTTGCAGTGATTAAGAACTTTGACAATTAAGAAAAATATTTCGAGGGTAAATATATGTATTTTTTGAGCTGTAGATGACAAGACAATGTAAAGTGAAGTACTTTTTGTCCCAGTATGAACACCTTCTTCTCAACTCTAAAGGATATGGTAAATACCTGTTTCTAGACATGGAAATACCTAGCTTCAGCAGAACAGTGCAGTCTGAATGTCAATACCAAAATAGAATTTCCAATTCTTTTCCTCGTCTCCTTGTAAGTCAAAGACCTGTCCTCTGCTGCCACTCACCATCTACAACAAGTCTTGTTGTTGTACATTACTGTTAAGTTCAAAAACACTTTAAGTGAATGTAAGGGCAAGCACATCATATATTATCATTAAAGTACAAGAATGAATTATTGTATTAATTTACAAAGAGCCCAATCAATACCATCTCTGACATTATAATGTTGAATCATTTGAAATGTTTCAATAGTGTTGCCAATATAATACGAAAGTGTATCCATACCAAAACAATATTTTTTTTCTGCAAGATGTCCTCATACCTAAACAGAACAGGTTGTTTGCGAAGGACTTCCAAAACGACGATTGACGTACGTGAGTTATGTGCGTTAACTTGAATAAGGTAAAATAAGTCAATGTTGACTTTTGCTATCACATAGGACACGGACTGCGGTCTCATGGGTGAAAGTCCTGTTTTTGTTTGACTCATCCATCCACCCCGAACTCTTCCCTTAGCTGACTTTGTCGCTCTTTGTACTATGTCACCTGACTTTGCTCCTGTCAGAATGAATATATTAATTAATTACTACAACCACACAACAAACATAAATACAGGTAGTAAAGAACAGACAATATAATACATAATTTTTTTTTCTTACATTGAGAATATAAGCATTTTTTCTATTTTCATCTCTATTCACAAAAAAACAGAATTGAACAATACATGGAAGATGGTAGCCAGAGCAAAGCAGCCAATCAAGAACTTTAACTTTATCTATCTTGCTCCCTAAATATCAGAAACCAATCAGTTGTAATGCCTATTTAAATATAAATCATTTCCCCAATACCTAGAAATAGAGTCACTCTGTTTGCACGATTACAGCGAGATGGTTCCATTTACAACACCAGTTGTCAGTCATTAGCCATCAGGCCAACGATTCTGCAATTTTGACTCCACTCAACACTGTAGCAGCTCATTTCACTGTTTAGCTCATCCGCTTTTGTTGAGGTTAAGTAATCGTGGAACCACTGCTGTGGTGCTTAGCTGGAATAAAAACCAGGCCTTGATGGGACATGTTTAAAAAGCATTGATGTATTCAGTAAGTTGACATCAGGAGGCTGGGGTTCTTTTGAGTAGAAAGAGAAGGGACGTTAGTTAGGGGGAAGACAACAGCAGAGTAATTGCATTCCACTACCATTCCCCTACCTATGATGGTTCTGTCTATTGAGCTGAATTTTTTTGGGATGTATTTATATAGCGCTTTTCCAGTCTTAACAACTACTCAAAGCCCTTTTACATAGAACAGGAACCATTCACCATTCACACACCCTGTGGCCGAGGCTGCCAACAAGGTGCCACCTGCTCATCAGATAAACACTCACACACATTTACACTCCGATGGCACAGCATCGGGGGCAACTCGGGGTTCAGTGTCTTGCCCAAGGACACTTCGACATGGGACTGCAGGGGTCAGAGTATCTAAAACATTTATTGAGTATCAGAGTACACAGAGTACACATGAAAAAGCAGCTAGAAGTGGCTGTTAGAGCAGCTCCAAATCCTGATTTGGGGGATTCATTCATGATACTGCATTGCATCTCAGACACCATTAATATGTTTATGCATAATAGTACTGTGTCTATCTTTCTTTCTTTCTAGCTTCACATACATGTAAAATTTCCAGTTTTGGAAAAATACAAAGTAATATAAAACATACATTTACCAAAGCATTTGTTACTGTGTAATACAAATCTAGTGTTTTATCTTTTAGCCCTGTAGAAAGGCCTTTTGTGCGTTCACACTGCTAAGCAACAAAACAACAAATCCTACCAATCCAGTCAGTCACTTCCTACAGAGTTTGAGTGACAGTTAATTGTTGCCAGTTTGCCAGCCAATAAAACATTCTGAGAGTGGCAATTGTAGGTTATAGCCAGAGGTGGGTAGAGTAGCCAAAAATTGTACTCAAGTAAAAGTACTGTTACTTCAGAATAATATGACTCAAGTAAAAGTAAAAGTAGTCATCCAAATAATTACTTGAGTAAAAGTAAAAAAGTACTTGATGAAAAAACTACTCAAGTAGTGAGTAACTGTTGAGTAACGTCTGATTATTTTCTCAACACATTAAGCATCAATCAGACCGACAAAGATACAAAATAATTATCTTTAGGCAATATTATAGTTCATCCAATCAATAAAAAAATTTTAATTATTTATTTTACAAAATAGCTTACTTGAGAGACTTGTCACATAAAATTTGGATGGATACTGCAACATACTGTATGTAACCTAAAAGACAAAGATCCACCTCTCCACAGCAGGAACTACAACCACCGCTACGTCTCCTCAGGTTAGATGTTGAGTTGTTGAACGCTCACATGTCCGTTTGTTTTGGTAGACCCTGAACACACCGCATAACGTAGCTGCTGTTTCTTTGCTTTGCTACGACTGTAAAGCTAACCTGTCCCGCTGCTGAAACGACTACGGTCACGTGACTGCACAACGACGTGTGATTGGTTAAGCACAGTCACGTTCAGCGGAAGACTCTCTCTCTCTGTCAAAATAAAACATTAAAATGAGACGTACGCTGGGGTAAAAACAATGAAGCTTAGTAACGAGTAACGAGCTCCTTGTAGCCTAATGTAGCGGAGTAAGAGTACAGTTTATTTTTCACTAATCTACTCAAGTAAAAGTAAAAGTATAGTGATTTAAAACTACTCCTAGAAGTACAATTTTTTCAAAAACTTACTCAAGTAAATGTAACGGAGTAAATGTAACTCGTTACTACCCACCTCTGGTTATAGCCTCCCTGTTTTCCTACTGATGAGGTGTGTTCTGCAGGTTGGTTAAATGAACAATTGTTTGGTTGACAAGAATCTGGTTAAAGCTTGAAAACCTTTACAGTCTCTCTACAGTTTTTAGGAAAAAGACCAGAGCCACTAGTAGCAGAACTGGCCTTGACAGTAAGTAATGTGCTCTTTGGAGATGGTACCAAGAGGGTGTACTCAAAGTCAAAGAGAAGGTCTAAGAAATGCTTTTAGATGTAAACTGATTTCTGGTACTACAAAAAACTATTGTTTTGCGGGTCGTGGAAGAACTTTTCTTTTTTACAGTGGGCTGCTACCGTTTGGGCCCTTTTGCATAACCTGCTGCTTCTTAGGGCCAATATGATTTTAAACACTGTTAGTATTTTTTTCAGCAACTGGGGGTTGCTGATGCTGGTGGGCATGCAGAACAGAAGGCATATAATGGAAGCTTTTCCAGAAGCTTTTGGGTGACATGGTAATGCTGTTGTAATGAGCATGTATTCATGTGCTGACAACCATCAAAATGATATGCTTGTGGTGTGTAGTAAACCAGCCGAAAAATGAAATACATAATTTGGCTTGTTGAAAACTACATACTGTCTCAACCCCACAGTCTGTCAGCACAGAAGGAGCTATCAGCCAAGTTGCTTGTAGGTCAGACGCACGCTTCAAGGAGGTTGTTGGGGGTTTCATTTAGGGCGTTACTTAACAATTACTATCGAGGTGCTGTGGATGGACTCCATGACAGCGGCCAGGCAACTGCACAGGTCGTGGGCCTGGTTGACATGGACTTTGGGTGGATCTTAAGAACTACTGTCTCAGCTGATCCATCAAGAACCCTGGGCAGAAACTACCCCAGCTTAACCTGCAATGAGTCATCCATGTCCTGGCGCGCGGCAGCAGCACCAGTGGCTGTGGATGCTCTCCATGGCGTCCCGGTCCTCATGGGATAAAGCCGAGTCCCGACTCATCAGGTGAAGGTAGAGGATGACGGCCTCGTCCATAATGGCGATGCCCTCCTCCACATTGGTCTCCTCACCGCTGCAAAACAGCTGCAATGCACTTTCATTTAATGCAGTGAGGCATTTCCTTCTGTAAACGGCAATAAGAGACTTGTCTTTGCCACGTTTCTCTCCTTTCTTCAGCAGGGTGAGGTTAGTCTCGTACGCAAGAGCCAGGAATATCAGTGCCTCCCGCATCTTCCCATGCTGGAAGTGTTCCAGTCCAGTCAGCAGGTAGACAAATAACGTTCTGAACAACCTGTTGTCGTCATGCCACTGCAAGTACTCATCCATATCCATGTCCTCTGGCTTGATGAGAAGTAGCTTGGTTCGGGCTTCCCTCATGATACTGATGGCTCTCTCATCGAAGCTCAGGTTGCGGTTGGTAAACTGCTCCAGCAGCGTCCTCTCAATAATGCGATTGGGTGCCTTGTTCTGGAAGAAGTAGACCAGAGCGTGCTGCAGACGAGCATCCTCCTGGGGTGTCCCCCTTGGAGAGCTCATACAAGCGGGAATACTCCTTGTGGAAAACCTTGATGAGGCCAGCCTCAGGGCCTTCTTTATTGAAGGTTTGTCTGGCCTTGGCGACGGCTAGAATTACACCTGTCGTAGCTGGAGTCAGCATCATCTCTTCATTGTATCCGTCAACATCAGCTCTCACCATGATCCGGCCCACACTGGGGATCTCCACCTCCGAGACCTTGTTCTCAGTCGTTTCTGTCTGGCCGGGACCCTCCTGCTGCTGCTGATCATCCTCCAGCTTTGCTTCATGATCAAGAGCTTCTCTGGAAGCCTCTGACGCGCCTTTAGCTTGAGGGCCAAGGCCTGCCGCCTGTGTGTCGTCCTTCTCTACAGAAGGGTCAGATGGTGCCAGGTTAAAAAGCTCTGCTTCAGGGCCAGAAATATGACTCTGAAGCTCCTTCTCAGCTGAGGCGGAACTCTGGCTGGGCCCCAGGGTGTGAGGGCTCTGTGGTGGTGGTGTTAACTTTCTTGGTTCTTCTTTAGGCTTCTTTCTGGGATCTGGCTCAGGATCCTTCTCTGCCTCTGGGTCTGGTTGTGGCTCTGAAGAAGCTCCCTGCTCCAGTTTCTCAGTGGATGGTCCAACTAGTGTTGGGTGTATATTGTCTGGACTGGGGTTTGTGGGCAGCTGTAGATTCTCCCTGTGGGGCTGCGGCCTGGCAGAACTGCTCCTCCCATTCCCTGAGCTCCTGCTGGAACCAGCGGTAGTCCTCATGGACGTAGCGTCTGCGGATGGATGGCAGCAAGTCCATGCCATTCAGCACCTGGCCTGTCTCATTATCTGTGGCTTCTGAAATGATCTGGGGTAGCCTGTCATCAATGTACATCAGGCAGTAGGCACTGGTGTCGGTCAATCCCCCAAATGAGTCTCGCTCCAGCTCCTCCCATGATGACTCAGTGATGCTTATGTCATTGTACTTCATCCAGCGCTGGTTGGCATGGTCGCAGATGTAGGCCCAGTAATGCCCTTCATGAACAAGGGCTGCATGGAGCCTGTAGGGTGCCTGACAGAGACTGTTTGTCTGAGTACATGCCATCCAACATCTGAGTGAGCCTATCAATGCTGGTCTTTATCTCATTTATGTTGTTTTCTACTTCGGTCCTCCATCACTGTAGGCAAGTCTTAACAAAGTGCAGCTCTTCTTCAGTGATGCTTGTGGGGCTGTGTGGGGTGGGCAGTCAATGGGGTATCTGCACTGTGTAAAGGGCTTGTATATGGGGGTCCGCTAGCACTGGAAACAAGCCCCTTCGATGAATCTAGGTCCTCAGTTCTCTGTTGTCTTTGGAGACTTGTTCACTGAGAGGGGTTGGCAAGAGTCGGAGAAGTTGGTTTCAGATCTTCAGCTGGGGAAACACTCGAAGGCTTGGTGGTAGCAAACTCCAGCACAAACTGCAGCATATCAGCCAGAAGTTACTTGTAGGTCCCGAGACATAGTTTTGTAGCACTATAGTTTCTGTTGGAGGACTGCAAGTTGCTCCTTGAGTTTTTACACTTCTCCTCTCCTCTCATGGGTCTGTTCTATGTTTTTGTGAAGATATCTGTACATATAAATGATTTTTGAAAACTCCAGGTTCTTGTGTATCTTTTTAGATACACAAGCTGGGTGTTGAATTTAAATCTAGACACTTCAAATGTCAAGACTGGTGGTAACTTTTTGAACAATCTTTCAGGGCCATGTGTGACGCTGTGATCTGAATGTAGTGACTCGATCTCCTTCTCACCATGGCACGTTCAAGGCATTCGTCCAGGTTGTTGAAGCCGTTGACTTGCAGGGGGTACTGGCCAAACTGCTCGATATTACATAAAGTCTTACCTTCGGGTCTTCTTTCTGTCACAAAGGTACCATAGAAAAGCTAAACCATGGGGTTTTGTTGTTTGTCTTCCACGTTATCTTTGGCAGCCAGCTGAAATGCATCCTCTAGCCAGTCAAGCAGTTTGTGGGAGAATCTTGTTGGGCCTCGCTGGTCCTGAAGTTGTCTCGTAGTAACTCCACTGCAGCAGAGGGATCCACAAACCTGCAAGTGGAGCCCACCATGAGAGCAAACAGACAGCACAGCTCCTGCATGAAAGCTATGTTCCTCATGTCAGAGTGGCTCTCACAGTTCTCCAGTTTTCTCTCTGACAGATGGTAGTTAAGAACCAGCCTCCTGAAAACAGGCAGTTGGAACAGTGACTGGATGACAGCACTGAACCAGCAGCTTTGCCAACATTGCGAATGCCCACGGACCAGTCATCCAGTCCGCAAGGCTGCACATCTCAGTCTGGGCTTCACATCTCTTCCTCTTCATTCTCGCTGCATTCTCCTCTCCGCTGGCCTCCAGAGCCCTATAAAATTATCTCTCCTCTTCCTGGCCATTGTGGGATTCCTGTAGGCTGAGTTCTCTGGCGGTCTGCAGTTCATCTTTAGGAAGTCCTTTCCGGCCCTTCCAGGCCTCTGCAGAGGCCCTGACTCCTGTGGCTCTCCAGGATTCTGAACCTCTGCAGACTGGGTTGTCAGCAGTCCAACAGCATCCTTGGATGCCAGTGATCTCCATTAGCTGGTTCATGAGGATTTTTTGAGTTTGTTGAGTTTTCAGTCTGTTCACCTCTCATTGCAGATACAAAAAGATGTCAATTTTTTCCTGTTTTCACCAAATGCTTCAGCCCTGACTCCAAGTCAACCAACTCCATCCGTTAAACGCAGAGATTAAAATTCAAAGTTGAAGCAGAATCTGTTGCCACCATCAAAGTGGTTACCGCAGATGAGTAGTAGTCTGCAGCAGTGCATCATGGGGGATTAAGTCTGTTGCAGGTTCCCCACAGAGGCCTGTTGATCAAAACACAGTATTCCTCCACCTGGTTGTGAGAGTGCACTGAGCTGGGGAGAGGCGCTAAGCATTAAAGACTGGACTCCTATCCTGTCCCATAGAGCTGTTGATTATGTGTCCTGAAATAAAAAAAGAATGGGTATTGTCATCCAGGGCCCCTTGGTGGCGTAATGCTGTGTTCACTACTCGTGCAGGTTTGACCACAAATCATATTGGGATCATTTGTAATTTATAGCATTTGTTTGTCATGCGAAATGTGCCAGTGTAGATACCAACAATGTTTGTCTTGGTCATCAACCATGGACGAAATAGGCACTATTTTCAGACTCAGAATCAGAATCAGAAATACTTTAATGATCCCGGAAGGGAAACTCTGTGTTGCAGTTGTACAAAAAGTATAAATATCAGAGTAGAAATATAAATAAAGACATTTAAGGAGTGTGGGATATTTACGGTATTTACATACTTAAAAGAATATTATGATAGGGAGTTTAAATAATTAAATAATTAAGGAGTTGTAATGGTGAAAAGAGCCTGGGTCTGTCCGAGGTTTCTTCCCAAGGGGAGTTTTTCCTCGCCACTGTCGCACTGTTGCTGCTCTGGAGGAAACTACTAAAACTGTTGGGTCCTTGTAATTCTGGAGTGTGGTCTAGACCTACTCTATCTGTAAAGTGTCTCGAGATAACTCTTGTTATGAATTGATACTATAAATAAAACTGAAATTGAAATTGAAAAGTAATAATAATAATAACAAATAATAGAAGCAGTTGAGTATTGCACACATTTCAGGCTGGTGTTATTGCAAAAAACAGATAATATTGTCCAGTTTTAACCTCTCTAGGTTTCTGTGTGTCAGACACTTAGAGCGAGGAGTTATAATGTTTGATGGCCACAGGCAGGAATGACTTCCTGTGGCGCTCTGTGGTGCATTTGGGGAGAATGAGTCTATCACTGAAAGGGCTTCTGTGGATGAGCAGCAAGCCATGGAGTGGGTGCATAACATTGTCCAAGATGGCATGTAGTTTGGACAACGTCCTCCTCTCTGACACCACCAACAGAGAATCCAGCTCCACCCCCACAATGTCACTGGCCTTGCTGATCAGTTTGTTGAATTTTGCACCACTATTTTGCTTTGTACCCAAGCGCTGTCGTTACTGGCTTCATAACATAATCCAAGGAGTTCACAGCGCAGTGAATTACACCACCTTCTCCAGGATATGCATCTGGATGGCTGCTACTTCCTGCGTTACTTGAGGTATAAAAGAAGTTATCTTGTTGATTTGACTATTTTGGTGCACTGTTCTGGGTTCATTAAATCATCCGAGGGCGGACAGCTAGGATGTGAATGATTTGACAACACAATGGTTAAGGTTAGGTTTAGGCACAAAAACGACTTGGTTAGGTTCAGGGAAAGGTAATGGTTTGGGTTAAAAAAGGATTAAGGTTAGGGGGCCTTTGTCGTCATGGTTATAATAACTCATCACCAACACCCAACATCATCCCTGTGTAGTCTATCACAACATCAAACTTTTTCCACCTTTGCTCCTGACAAACAAAAGCATTTTAACAACTTATTGCATTTTGTTGTGTGCAAAAGCCTCACCATGTTTTATTGTAATGTGGTAAGAGAATCTTGAGAAGTGTCTAGGAAAAACGGCTGTAAAGGTTATCAGGTAGTATACATGGCCTCCAGAATCAGTTACATTTGTGGGGTTATCTGTCACTTTCAAATGTACTCCGGGATTAAGGAATGAACCTATGCCCATTCCACAGACAGGCTGCTCAGGCTGGGTTATCTGCATGGGTTAGACTCAGCTACTCACTGCAAGAGACCCAGGACTATCAGCTTCAATTGGCTTGGACTTCATGCATGTGTAAACAACTGTTGCACATTTTGCTTTGGACTGTCTGACCCTAATTTGCTTTGCTATGTGTATTTTAATTTGTTTTTCATACCGGCTGCAACCAACATTTCCCTCGGCTGGTGAATAAGATATTGAATATGATCATTGTAGAAAGGCCCAAACACACACACACACACACACACACACACACACACACACACACACACACACAACCTGATCTCACAGAATTCCATGAAATGAACAGGGCCCCTTAAAAGAGAATTCCAGTCGATTCCAACACGTAGCTCTGTTGTTTGAATGTGGAGTGCTGTCAGTAGAGAGAAAACTGAAACCAATCGGTGCTGCCTACACCGTTATCCTCCTGCTAGAGTTAGCACCCAACGGGCTTAAACAGGGCAAGTTTTAAACGTGTTTTTAGCCTCTAAACATGCTCAAAATGTCATTACAATTACCTATTCATGTTTAGTTATTCCTTCCGAGTGCACACAGCGAATTTCACTGCAGTAGATGTGACAGTAAGGCGTATTTCGACTAGTGTGGACTTCCACAGAAAGCAGGAAATAAACAGAGTTACGTACACTGGCTAAATTAACGCAACTTTTAAGACGTTTTCTTTTTGTTGTTTTCGTCATCAACCATGGCCAAAATAGGCACTATTTTGTACCACTATTTTGCTTTGTACCCAACGCTGTCGTTACTGGCTTCATAAACATAATCCAAGGATTTCACAGCGCAGTGAATTACACCACCTTCTCCAGGAAATGCATCTGGAGGCTGCTTCTTCCTGTGCTACTTGAGGTATTAAAGAAGTTATCTTGTTGATTTGACCAGTTTGGTTAGTTTGTTCTGGGTTCATTAAATCATCCGAAGGCGCACAGCTGGCATGTGAATCATATGACAACACAATGGTTAAGGTAAAGTTTAGGCGCAAAAACAACTTGGTTAGGTTCAGGGAAAGATAATGGTTTGGGTTAAAAAATGATTAAGGTTAGGGGGCCATTGACGTCATGGTTTCAATGATACACACTTGTTTAAAGTTAGGGAATGATGGTGGTAATGGTAAAAAAGAACCAGTGTTGACTGTTGATAACAGCGATCTCCTTGCTAAAGTTTGGCTGACTCATCCCCAACACCCAACATCATCGCTGTGTAGCTCTATCACAACATCAAACTTTTTCCTCCTTTGCTCCTGACAAAAAAGAGGCATTTTAACAGCTTAAAAGCTGATGCTGTAATTTTTACTAGGGGAGACAGGTTTCAACGTTCTTATACATTGTAAGAAATGAAAATCTGCAGACAAACCAAAGACAAGTGCCCAAAGGTTATTGTTCAGGCCAGCGGCTCTTCCATCTCTTATCATGCATTTCCTTGTGAAGATGATGGCAGGAACACTTCCTTCCTGTCAGATTGCTTACAGGCGATTACTTTTTTTCTGTTCTTTTTCTATTTGTGGTAATTGCATTCAATATTAGACACCTGGTCAGAATTCTAATTCTACCATTTAAAATAATTCTAAAGTTAGGTCTGTGTCTATTTCTGACCTTGAAAAAGGTAAAACACATTGGATTGAGTTTTGCTGTTGCCACCACAGCCTCACCATGTTTATTGTAATGTGGTAAGAGAATCTGAGAAGTGTCTGGATAAAACGGCTGTAAATGTTATCAGGTAGTCCGCATGTTACATTTGTGGGTTATCTGTCCCTTTCATCTGTACTCTGGGATTAGGAATCAACCTTTGCCCATTCCACCGACAGGCTGGTGCTCAGGCTGGTTATCTGCATGGGTTAGACTCAGCTAATGGACAGTTTCAGAACCGCAAGGTTGTTTCAGAAGTATCACTGGAAGAGACGCAGGACCATCAGCTTCAATTGGCTTGGACTTCATACTGTATAAGCTATGTTTGCACATTTTGCTTTGGATTGTCCCGTGACCCCTAATTGTTTTGCTATGTGTATTTTAATTTATTTTTTCACACTGGCT
>NW_022602777.1:0-40889 GCF_008692095.1 Etheostoma spectabile | reverse complement strand
AATGTCCTCCAGGTTTGTATGGTTATCGTGTGAAATTCTGTCATATTGGAACTATTTTTCGCTTGAACACTGTGACAGCACGATCCTGAACTTGATATGGAGGCACTGACTGTTTGTCTAATCTTTTGAATTTGTCTTGAAGAAGGCAAAGTCATTGCAGCCTTGGTAGATAAAAGTTCAGATGCTACTGGTACTGGAGGTTTGTTAACCTATCAACAGTAGCAACAAAGCACGTGAATTATTATTGTTCTAGAGATAATATCAGAGAAAAAGGACCTTCTTGCATTCCTCAGTTCCAAATTATAAATGCGAAGTCTCTCTTTATAGGAGTTATAATGGACCAGGAGATTTGTTTTTCGCCACCTTCGTTCAGCTTTCCTACACTCTCTTTTTTCTGTTCTCACCAGTAGGACATTTCTCCATGGAGATCTTTTCTTACCAGAGACAACTTTGACCTTAGTGGGAGCAATGGCATCAATAACATTTGTAATTTTACAGTTGAAATTATCTACAAGCTCAGTGACTGAGAGCCCAGAGAGGCTGGTGTGGAGGAGAAAAGCTGTATAAATGTGTCACTGGTGTTTTCAGTGATATACCGTTTTCTGATTATCTTTGTTTGGACACTTTTGGGCACAGAGATAGTGCCGTTAAAGAAACACAGGAATGATCTGAGAGAGCAACGTCAGTCACCACAACCTTGGAATGTTCAGACCTTTGGAGACAATCAAGTCCAGAGTGTGCCCCTTATTGTGGGTGGCTCCGTCACATGCTGAGTCAGTCCATGGTTCTCAAAAACACAACACAGCTCTTTTGTCCCCCTGTCCTGGGGCTGTCAACATGAATGTTAAAATCACCCGCAATGATTACACAATCAAAGTTAATGCAGATAATAGACAGCAATTCAGTGAAGTCATCAATGAAGGTTGCAGAATATTTAGGTGGCCTGTAGATATTTAGAAACATCGCTTGAGGGGAATATCTTAATTGAAGAGCAACATATTCAAAAGAAACAAAATTTCCATAACATATTTGCGTACAGTGGAATGAGTCATTAAACAAAATGGCGACTCCACCTCCTTTCTTATTCACTCTATTCTCATCATAAACTGAAGTTAGGGGGAGCTGACTCGATGAGAACAGCAGCGCTGTTGTTATGGTCTAACCAGGTTTCAGTTAAAAACATAAAATCTAGATTGTGCTTAGTAATAAAATCATTGATTAAAAAATGATTCCTGCCAAAGACCTGACGTTTAGTAGGCTAGTGTTAGTGTGTTTTCATTTTTTGGGACAGGCTGTAGCTGACGAGGAATGGATGCTAAATTTGCTAAGTTTGCAGTTAAGTGCTTATTCACCATTCTTTTCCTATACCTATCACAACAGAAATTGAGGAAGAGTTGAACCACAGGGCCCGGGCTTGTCTTGAAAAGAGTCATTAGTATCACTAGTCCTGCAGCCAAGGCCCGGCACATATCAGATAGTGCTTGCCAGATTTTGCACACAAGCGTCCTTATCAGTCTGGGGGAAGGAGTTTTCTGACATCCTGGTAGTGGTGCTTGGCGTTTTACTTTTGCCCGGGGTTGAGCCATGGGGTAGGAGGGGTGCATATTGATGGGGAAATAAGGGAAAGGGTGTGTGGAGACATCAGTAGAGACAGCGATGAATCCTCAGAAGGTTCGGGGTTGGGAAGGTTTGAGGGTGCTGGACGGGTGAAGAGGGGAGTGGAGGTTTCGTGTCTCTGCTCTCTGGTCTCCCATGGTCAAATCTTTGCACAGGCGGGGGCTGTGCTGGATCACTGCCGCACTTTGTTGTGTCTTCCTTTGTTTTGTGACCTTGGCAGAGGGAGCAGATGTGTAGCGCAGAAAGTAAGCAGATTAGAGGTGAACAGCTTTACTCCTGGCTTGTTAAGGAAAGTCTATCTGCTTTAAAAAGATGTCTGCGCTCCCAGAAAATGTTTAAATTGTCAATGAACTTCAGAGAGTGGACGGTACATTCAGTTGAAAGCCATTTGTTTAGTCCCAACAGTCGGCTGAATCTCTCATCTCCTCTTCTGACTGACGGTATAGGACCACTGATAAACACATTTGCGCTTAGGGGGTGACTGTGTCAAGCAGTTCCCTAAAGTCCAGTTCAGCAATTCAGACTGTTGCTTTACAACATCATTTGACCCTATATGCAGAATAATGTTCTTTACAGTTGGGTGTGCTGCCACGATATCTGGGATTTTTTGGGTCAAGTCAGACACCATGTCTTTGGGAAAACATAGTATTTTGGTGTTTTACTGTTTTTTAAATCTTTTACAGCAGAGTCACCCACAATCAGGGTTTGAGGCCCAGTTGTTAGCTTTTTACTTTTGAATTGCTCTCAGTCCTTACCCTGCTGTGTGGTGATGAGACGCAGTCCGGTCATCAGATGACTGCCCAGCGTCCTGCAGCAGAGGAGCAAATCTGTTATCCAGTTGCACACCAGGTTGTTGGGGGGGCATTTGTTGCTTATTTTCCCTTTTGCAGCTGTCCACGGCTGTGTCCTACTAGGTACAGGGGTTGAAGAGGCGCTCTGCCCAGATGATAGTGCAGGCCAGCCGGTCATATCACAAACCTCAGGGCGCTGTGCCCGGCCCGTTAGTCGTCCTCCCATTTCCCAGGAAAATGATTTACTCTTAGGCTTCGCACCAGACGAGTTCCAGGGAGGACCGCCACTTGTTGATTTATTACCAGTTCCACCCTCCTGTTTCTTTGTAGTCTTGTTGGTGCTAATTAGCCGTGTGTTAGCATACTTCTGTCCATTGTTATGGGTCCATGGTAAAGTGGTGTCATTTCCACAAGATCCGTTAACTTCCACGTTCACTTCTAGAAGGTGAACCTTGGTTTCCAGAAGTGCAATCTTCTGAAGGAGTTTGTAGTAGTCTTCTACGGAGAAAGGAGGCATCTTGCTGCTAATTAGCTTTAGCAACAATCACTGTAGGACAGGCTTGAGCTATTGGTAGGCCACGCTCACGCAGAAAAATTTTAAAATATGGCAATAGCCTACTATGTCTACAAAAAATGTATAGTCCAGTGTTTTTGAAGTGTCCAAGAGCCGCTGCTCATAGTTTCTCAGAGGAAAAGCACGATTATCAGCAAAAATATGCAAGCAGAAGCAGGAGCAAGCAGCAAAGCGTCTGCACTGTAAGAAGCAGGAAGTAATTCAAACCCTCCAGTGCCAGTAGCATCTGAACTTTTATCTACCAAAGCCTGCAATGACTTTGCATCCTTCTTCAAAGACAAAATTCTGAAGATTAGACAAACAGTCAGTGCCTCCATATCAAGTACAGGACATGTGTTGTCACAGTGTTCAAGCAAAACTATTTCCAATATGACATAATTTCATATAATCAACCATGAAAACCTGGAGGACATTATACAACATCTGAAATCCTCCTCCTGTTGCCTTGATATTCTACCAACGGGTGTTTTCAAAAGTGTTTCAACTTGTTTGACTTCTGATCTTCTACAGATTGTGAACACGTCTCTTCTTTCAGGTATCTTTCCACAGGCCCTGAAAACTGCAGTAATCAAGCCACTTTTAAAAAGAACAACCTAGACAAGTCACTAATGAGCAACTATAGGCCAATATCAAACCTTCCGTTTTTAAGTAAAATCATTGAAAAAGTAGTCTTTTCAACAACTCAACCATTTCTTGTCACTAAGCAACAGTTTTGATACCTTTCAGTCGGGTTTCCGACCACACCACAGCACTGAAACGGCTCTTGTCAAAGTCTTTAATGACATCCACCTTAACACAGATAATGGCAAAATTTCAATCTTAGTATTACTTGATCTCAGTTCTGCATTTGACACGGTCGACCATGACATATTACTAGACCAATTGGAAAACTGGGTAGGACTTTCTGGCTTAGTACTAAACTGGTTTGAATCCTACCTAAAAAATAGGGATTACTTTGTGTCAATAGGTAATTATGCATCTGAGCGTACAAATATGACGTGCGGAGTTCCGCAAGGCTCCATTCTGGGGCCTCTTCTGTTTAACATCTACATGCTTCCACTGGCTCAGATTATGGAGAAAAACAAAATAAGTTACCATAGTTATGCGGATGACACACAAATTTACATAACCTTATCGCCAGGGGACTATAGTCAAATACAAAAACTGACTAACTGCATCAAACAAATTAACGACTGGATGTGCCAAAACTTTCTGAAATTAAATGAAGGAAAAACTGAGGTATTTGTTTTGGAAAAAAAGAGGAACGATTAAAAGTCTGCGCTCAGCTTCAAACAACAATGTTAAAAACAACAGACAAAGCCAGAAATCTTGGTGTAGTCATGGACTCAGACCTGAACTTTAACAGCCACATTAAGACATTACAAAGTCAGCCTACTATCACCTAAAGAACATATCAAGGTTAAAGGACTTATGTGTCAACAGGACTTGGAAAAACTGGTCCATGCTTTCATCTTCAGTAGACTTGACTACTGTAACGGGGTCTTTACAGGTCTCCCTAAAAAATCAATCAGACAGCTGCAGCTGATTCAGAACGCTGCTGCTCGAGTCCTCACTAAGACCAAGAGACTGGATCACATCACTCCAGTTCTGAAGTCTTTACACTGGCTTCCTGTGTCTCAAAGAATTGATTTCAAAGTACTCTTGCTAGTTTATAAATCCCTTAACGGTTTAGGTCCAAAATACATTTCTGATCTGCTACTACACTATGACCCCCCCAGACCTCTCAGGTCATCTGGGACAGGTCTACTTTCTGTCCCCAGAATCAGAACTAAACAGGGTGAAGCAGCTTTCAGTTTCTATGCTCCTCCTATCTGGAATAAACTCCCAGAAACCTGTAGATCCGCTGCTACTCTCAGTTCTTTTAAATCAAGGCTGAAGACCTTCCTTTTTTATGCTGCCTTTCTTTAAATTAATGCTAATTTCTTTCTTATGCTGCACTGTAACTTTTATTCTTGTGTTTTATGTGTCCTAATGTTTCTATTTTGTTTTTAACTGTCTATTCATGTGTCTTATTGATTTTTAATGCTTATGACTTTTAACTGAAATGTGCTATAGAAATAAAGCTGCCTTGCCTTGCCTTGCCTACGTCCTGCTACGTCCTGCTACGTCCTGCTGTGCCTTGTAATGCCGCACAGCGTCCTGCTATGCCATGAAATACTACAAAGAACTTCTACAAACTACTAATTTTTTCTATTTTTGTTATTGCCACTCTTCATTCTAACCCCAACCGGCCCGTCAGACACCGCCTACCAAGAGCCTGGGTCTGACCGAGGTTTCTGCCTAAAAGGAAGTTTTTCCTCGCCACTGTCGCACTGTTGCTTGCTCTGGAGGAAACTATTAGAACTGTTGGGTCCTTGTAAATTCTGGAGTGTGGTCTAGACTCACTCTATCTGTAAAGTGTCTTGAGATAACTCTTGTTATGAATTGATACTATAAATAAAATTGAATTGAAAATTGAATTGAATTGAATTAATTAAGCAAAATGAACAGAACAAATTGCAGCGACAAGAAAACAGACTTGCTGTTTAATTTTGTCAACAAACAGAGAAGAGATTAATTTTACAGGTCTGTTGTGTTTTTGTTGTTCACATCAGTGTGCTATGATGTGAATTTTTACCCTGTGTCTTCCATGATGCAGCCCAGCTAAGCATCTGGGCACCTGCAGTCCCCTGTAATGAAGACAAGGAGGAAGAAGAGCATAGATGAGTGGGAAAAGGTGACTCAAAGGAAAGGACAGTAAAGGAAAAAAATAATGTGTTAATTGGCATTTACAACCCAAGATATAACACTTCACATGCTGCAGCGAGAGTTATGATCAGCAAAGAAGAATAGACTTTCCATAGAACTGGCACCTAGTGACAGAGGTATGGAGAGCCTATAGTGTGTGCACTGAGCTCTTGTCCTGACGTTAAATAATAGGCATAATGGCTCTTCAACATTAGTCAGAGCCCAGTGTTCAGTGGCAGCAATGTTCTAACCACCGCCCCCTCCTTCTTGGACACAGGTGACTTGTCACCCAATAGAAGAGTCTAATGACAGAAGAGAACTGATGGACACGGATCCAACACCCAACTCTCTCTCCAACACCCCCCCTCAAAACCATCCCTCCTCCTCTCAATCCTTCCCACATTGATCTTGCTTGGATCATTTATTCAGTTAAGCGCCTGGTTTATTAGATCTCTCTATCGCCCCCCTGCATTATCAAGGTTTCATGTTATCTTTTACCTGCAGAGTTGCGTACGTTGTTCCACCTCATGCCGATGTTCTGGCCGAGACTCTGGCACAAAGTGATGGCCTACATTCCCATACTGGAACAAATACCCATTGGAAAACTTTATTTTGAGATGGGGACAATATTAATATACAATGCTAAAGTTAACTTGGGCTGCACCAAACATGGTGTACTTAAAACCAGAATTAAAGTAATGATAATGATAAAATAAGGGCTACAGCCAGCAGCAAGTTTAGCTTAGCATAGAGACTGGAAGCAGGGCTCTGTCAAAACGGTGACAATAGCCTTAAAAGTTGTTAAGTCTGTACAAAAACAAAAGTGTAAAAACAACATAAGTAATGAAGTTAAATCAGTACTTCTACTTTTACCAGAGTATTTGTTAACACAATTATCTGTACTTCTACTTGAGCACGGGCAGTGAGTACTTTTGCCATCTCTGACGGCCTCTGTATTGTTCTGTTTAGAGTATGTATGTAGTGTGTGTATAGACTAGTGTGTACATTTTTTTGTTTCGGTTGTTTTGTGTTTTGTGTGTAAGCACAGTGTGAGCAACAATGCTCCAAAGAAAAATTCCTCGTATGTGTCCTCATACCTGGCGAATAAAGCTGATTCTGATTCTGATTCTGATTCTGATTCTGGTATGCAGGTCACTTGATGTAATCCAAGCAAATACATAAGGCTCCACCCAACAGTTTTGTGATACGTGGCGTGTAACTGTATGTCAATGATCAAGTTTGTTGCTGTGACCAAGAAACCACCAGCATGTTGACTGATACATCATCAGTTCCCAAATTGTCTTGGATGCCAAATATTTGAATTCAAAGTCAGAATCCAAGTGACATTTAAGAACAATACAATGCACGTCCAGCTTCTACATTTCCAAATGAGTCAGCTTCCCCAATTTCTGAGTAACAGGAAAATAGCCTGATAAGCATACATGTGCAGCGCAACCTCAAAAAGCCATAAAGCGAATGCTTGTGGCTTAAAGATCGAGCTCCCGCTCAAAACAACGCAGACAGGAGCAGTCTCTGTGGCGCAATAGGTCAGCGCAGTCGGCTGTTAACCGAAAGGATGGTGGTTCAAGTCCACCCAGGGACGTTAGATGCTTAAATAACCTGGAGTAAGCCAACTCTAGGGTTTATCATTCTGCAGGTAAATATAGAGCAGCCCAAAGATAACCCAAGTGGCCTTACCTATATCTGAAGGTACAGTTCTGAAAACCATGTACTGTACATATTAATCTTTACGGTCATTGGTATGCAGGTCACTTGATGTAATACAAGCAAATACTTAGGCCAGATAGAGACAAAAAGTGAGAGAAAAGAAAAAGAGACTAGCTGTCTAAAGGATAAGCAGTTGAGATAGTGTGAGTCTTTGAGAACTGTAAGTCATATAACTGATGTTGTCAGTTCATTTAAACTAATGAGGAAGAATTTGACAAATCAAAATCAAGTCCAGGAACTTATTCTTTCAAACATCACACCTGAGTCTCTCAAGTCCTGACCATTCCCTGACCAGGAATCGAACCCGGGCCGCGGCGGTGAGAGCGCAGAATCCTAGCCACTAGACCATCAGGGAGTCACATCTATCAAAGTTATCTTTGATAGATGTGAGTTTTCTTTTCACTTACTGGAATGACTCATATTGTTTTAGGCGAGGAATGGCGCCTGGCTAGAGCTTCAGAAGGCAGGACATGACAGATTACACATCTGTCACATAGTCAGTTTGTATTCTTAAATACCAAGTCTCTTGCGGTTCCTTGACTAGTCGGCCACCCCTGCTTTGCATCGCTCCAGGTATGTAGAAAAAAAATCTGTTATGCACCTTTGCATTGCGCTAAAATGTCAAAATTTGGACCTGAATCCAACAATAACATTACTTGACACTCACATACATTGGTTTTCAGTTAAAAATGTTGGTTAGGGGTTTAGTTACTGCTTGAATTGTTATTGAGATGGAGGCAGATGAAGTGTTTATGACCCATCAATGATGACAAAACGATACATCCACTGTCGGGGGTCTGCTTTAAAGGAAATGGTACTCTTTAAAACGTTAAACTAATGAGGAAGAATTTGACAAATCAACCAAAAACTTGCTCTTTTAAATCTGTATCTGTCAAGTCCTGACCATTCCCTGACCGGGAATTGAACCCCGGCCGCGGCAGTGAGGGCGCCAAATCCTAGCCATTAGACCATCAGGGAGTTACATCTATCAAATTTAATTTAACATATTGTTGGTTATATTGTTTTAGGCAAGAAATGGCGCATGGTGCAAAATGCAAAACTGCCTGTTTCGATTTAATTACATGGTAATAATACAAAAACAGAGGTGTAGTGATTACCTGGAAATGCTTCTGGTAGTTACTGTCAAACAACCATGAATCAGTGGTGGAAAATGCAAAACTGCTTGTTTCAATTTTATTACATGGTAATATTAGAATAACAGAGGTGCAGAGATTAGAGGTGCAGAGATTACCTGGAAATACTTACCATGAAATATGTCTTGTCCTTCACGTACGTAACGCTGTGCAATCTGACCAGCAGCTAAACACCTTCCACCATCAAGCACTGGCGACCGGGATCCTTGTAACACGTTTATTTGAGTAACAAAGGGTGAAACTGGGAGAAAACACAATGACCAGTTACTTAGATAGTAATGAGTCACAGATATTAAACAAAGATAATTGTAAAAACAATATAACTACACAACAGGCTAGCAAAAACGTAAGATGAAATAAAGAAACACGTAATGTATTGTTATACAGTGTACGTAGTATAACCTATGTTGGGTATCTAAATAAACTAAGATATACTTACATGTGGCATTACCCAAGATAAAAGTGGTAAACTAGCTTACTGAAGCATACCGTCAGTTAGGGCTGAACAATATTGTGTTTTAGCATTGACATCGCGATGTGCGCATGCGCGAAAGTCACATTGCAGGACGTTACGATGTTGACGTTAATACTTTTTTGCTGCTTGATAGAAAAGTAACCTTTCACCGTTTCTCCTTTACATGATTATTACCATCCGACCGTTCCCCTTTAAGACAGGTAGCCATGTAGGCAACGTGTGGATGTGACGTTAGTCCGACGGGGTTTGGTATGGGAAGTGAGGCTCTCCGTGTGTAGAAAAGTAGCCTACCGTTGGCAACAGCTGCCTCTGACACAGTGATGTCATAGTATTTGATGGGTAGTGAGTGACGCTACAGTAGTGGGGTTTTATGTTCTCCTCAAATACAAACTAAACCCCCTGATTAATGCAACATAATCACAACGTCTCCCGGCCATTTCCCACCGCAGAAAGCTGCAATCAGTCAGGCTAAAGCTAATATAGTTAGCTTAAAGAAACAAGCAGAAAGCTGCTACCAGCCAGGTTAAAGCTAAAATAGTTCGCTTAAAGAAACAAGCAGAAAGGCGCTACCAGCCAGGCTAAAGCTAAAATAGTTAGCTTAAAGAAACAAGCAGAAAGCTGCTACCAGCCGGTCTAAAGCTAATATAGTTAGCTTAAAGAAACAAGCAGAAAGCTGCTACCAGCCAGGCTAAAGCTAATACAACTAGCCAAAGAAACAAGAGGCATGCAGGTCTGGTCAGTTTATCAAACTGACGAGCTGGCCTCGCTAGTCGACCACAACCTGACATTTAGAGGAAGCAACATGCAGTCACTGTCATTCACGTTAGCCTGGATTGATTATTATATGAATACAATGGTGTCATGCTAGTCAACCAGAGTATTTCTACCTATTTTCCCTCTCCAAAATCACTTCAGAAGAGTAATGTTAGTCACAGCGCTTACTTGCTTTGGTGTTGTAAAGCATTAAAGTCTATCCCCAGATGAGGGACAACTCTGTCCGGCTCAGTTATGTAGCATGAAAGCTAGCATAAGCTTACTAGCATCCAGCCCGCTTCTAAATACTGTAAATACCTTTTAATTAGCTCAACACTTTTTAACAGTTAAACTGAAACACTGGCGCTGAGCTCCAGGTCCTGCAGACGCAGACGGTCCGCCGTCAGTGGGGCTCGGCCAGCAGGCAAACATCGCTAGAAAGCTCCGCTGCCGACCTCGACGTGATCTGATCTCCAGCGGGACATGGACAGTGTTGCCAGATCTCGAGAAACAAATAAGCAACCAGGTCTGTGAAAACAAGCCCAAAACAAGCGACTTTTTCTACGGAGCCCCCCTAGGATCCGGGAAGAGAAAATTAATAAACTGTGTCGATTGTAAAACCGTGGGTACAGATTGTCTATTTAAATCCATGTGGACAGATTTGGAAACAGTACAAACGGTTAATTATTTTTCTCCCCCTGAGCTTCAGGACAATAACCACAGGAGTTAAACCACCTTTTAACATTATTTAACGTTAGAAAACTGATGGGATATCAAATATAGACTGATGTACTAAGTACATTATATACACAGTAAACCTCTGTTAATTAAAATTTGCACACACGAATAAATATCATCCTGAATTCACAAATTATTTATTTATTATTGCAGGGAATGCAGAAGATTCCATTTTTAAATAACTACAACCCAGAAACATGAGAAATTATTGATAATCTGTGCAGCAATAAAGTGACTCCTGCTCTGATAAACAAATGAGTGAGTTAGAAAAGGCATAAATAAACTAAACTGGTTTAAAAACATTCCCAGTCAAAACCATTTGAACAGTTGAGACTGAAAACTTTAGCCTCATATACATACATACATATACACACATATATATACACCCATGCTAAAGTTGACTAAAAGAGGAATAAAAAAACATCTTTTGGAAATTGATCTTAATGCCTTAATTCAAAAAAATTATTGAAATCCAACCTTTAAGGACACCAATTATCTCTGTGAATGAATAATGTATCATGAATAAATAAACGTTCTTCCTTAAAGTACAGGGGGCATAAGTATACACTTCCCTATGTTAAATTCCTATACAGGCCCATTTTTGTTTTAAAGGCCAGTTATTTCATGGATCAGGATACTATGCATCCTGATAAAGTTCCCTTGGCCTTTGGAATTAAAATAACCCCCACATCAACACATACCCTTCACCATCCCTAGAGATCTGCATGGGGAACCTTCCATAAAATTATCTCTCAATGTAAATCACACCAGCTATCAGTCTAACTGAAATGAAACCATGCTAATCTCTATTTATGCATAGTATCCTGATCCATGAAATAACTGGCCTTTAAAAAAAGGGCCTCTATGGAAATTTAACATAAGGGTGTGTATACTTATGCCCCCTGTATTTTAAGGAAGAACATTTATTTATTAACAATACATTATTAATTCAAAAGGAAATTGGTGTCCTTAAAAGGTTGGATTTTCCTACATTTGTTTTAATTAAGGCATTAAGATCCATTTCCAAAAGATTCCTCTTTTTAATCAACTTTAGCATGGGTGTGTAAACTTTCTTAAGCCACTGTGTATATAGAATAACACCACCATTACTTTTCAAGTTGCTTCAGGTACCAAGGTGCAAAGTAAACAATGATTAATAATTTGAATGAAAATATGTGAAAATATCTTAAATATCCTGAAACATTCAACATGTTTTAGTTCCACATCCAGACATTTGTGATGGCCTACATTCAAACAAGAATATAATAAAACCATATAAATAATGAAAACAAACATAACAAAAACTTGAAATAAGAATGTAACTATCCTCTATTTTAGTTGAGGAGGTGTGGTGACCCAAAGAGGGCCAATCAAAGTAAAATTTCAAAGTGGCATATGAGCTTAAGATGCCACAGGACAGGTACAGAGTTTCACTCTCTGTAGAACATGGTCATGTTCTGATGTCTTTGGGGAATTCCTCAGGTGTATCTTCATACCTCCACTGCTGTCTCCTTCATGTGTAGAGGCCAGAACTTGTGCTGCAGAAAGAGAAGGTAAGATTTTCTAATGAGGGATACGGTCAAATTATACTTCAGCTATAACACTGGAAGATGGATACCTAGGATACCCTAAATGGATTAAATATTACAGTACTTTGAGGATTATCATCATTCATCAAAACAACTTTCCTTCTTAGCATCACATCCTGGCTCTAATAAAAAATGATACAGTAACAGTGCTTACCTTAATTAAAATCCATCTTCACTGTCTTCATCTACATCCATCTCCCTGCTCTCTGATGCTCCACTCAGAGAGTAAATGCGACTATTGAAGCGCTGGAACATCTCTTGGCTTGGGGCAAAGTCCTTGCAGCATATGCCTTGTCTTCTCAGTCCGTATTTTATGTGGAGTATGCTGCTGAGAGTTTCTTGACCCATTCGGTTCCTCAGTTGGGACTTGACCAGGCTCATCTGTGAGAACACTCGTTCTACGTCAGCATTGCTCAAAGGCATCGCAAGCAATGACAGAGAAAAGAGGGCAAGATTTTTGTAAGTGTGGTCTCCACTGCTGTCTTTGTAATTGAGCACTTCAACCCAAAAGGCCTCTGCCTGGCTATCTTCCTTGTTTGTCCATGGGTGATATGCAACAGCCTGATACTGTGTTTCAAGAACTGCAAGATCACCAGAGTAGAGCTTCAGCATTGAGACTGAGCTGAGCTGTGGTTTTGTTTGTGACAGGATGACAGTTGGACTGAACACAGCCATAGATTTCCATGTCTGGATGTTAGCTGGGAGTCTCTGTTGCACTTGTTTGCCCGCTTCGACCAAGAAGTCACGGCACCTGCTCTTTATATTTCTCTCAGCCGTGCTCTCCATTCTTGCCTCATCCAATGCCATCATGAAGGTGACCCCATAATTGACTGCACCCACAGGTAACAAAACACAAGGGTCCGTTATGTCGACTGAAAGCAGTTGTTCATCTGATGTGGGGACCATTCCAGGTCTCACCACTCTGGAGATGAGGGAGCGAAAGAAAAGAAGCAGACACTCCAACATTTTGAATGGATTGCCCTGTCCTGCTGGAACAGCTTGTTTATCCTGTTGAATTCTTGTAGAAAAGGCATTAAAAACAGCAGGTACAGTTTGTTAACAGGGTCACTGTACATCTGGTGCAGGATTTCAGCATCATAACATCTCTGGTGGTCTTTGGATAGCTGAAAGTGAAGCTTCAGTTCATCCCACTGATTAAGTATGCGCAAACAACAATCATGGATGGAAAGCCACCGTGTACCTGACATCTGTAAAAGCATCAAAGGGATTTCACCAGGATTGATGAGGCTGTAGATCTTTGCATACTCACGGCGGCAAAGAGCACTGTGGAAAACCAGTTGTGAGAATGAGAGACCAAGTATTCAAGGTTGCGTGGGAGGGTCTCCACTGCCTTGCTCACACACAGCTGTATGGAATGGCATACGCACTTGAGCAGCTGGAGATTTTGTTTTTTCTGGAGAAGGTGAGTGTACACTGAATTCCTCTTCCCTACCATGACACTACATCCATCTGTACCTAATCCAATGCACTTTTTAATGTCCATTCCAATACTCTGTAGAAAACGGGTCAAAGTGGAGGCAATAGCCTCTGCTGTTTCACCTTCCAAGTTTATCAAACCCAAAAAGGTGGACACAACTTTGTTCAGTGTCAAACTGAAGTAGCGGATTACCACACACAGTTGCTTGACCGATGATATGTCTGTGCTTTCATCAATAACAAGGGAGTATTCAGCACCTCCAATATCCCTCTTAAGTTCTGTAAACATACACGGAGCAATGGCATGGTTAATCAATGCTGTGCATTTTGTCCGGTGCATTTTGATGTCTTTGTCACAAGTTGAGCAAATTAACTCCCCAAGGTGATCGACTGATTTAATGGATGTGTGACAAGCTACATAGGTGGCTACCTTCAGCTCAGCTCTCTGTCTTGACTCGTTCTGTTTGGAGACTGTAAACCCAATGTCCGTAAGCCTTATTGAGGAGAACGGTGCTGCATTTCTTTTATGTTTTTTTGTGCTAGCATGCTGTACGAGGTCTGCATGGTGTGAACGTATTTCGCACTTACAAAACCTGCACAGTGCTTTTGAGTCGTCCCCAGCGGGTTGAATCCATTCCTTCAGTCCTTTTTCTTTCTCCCAGTCTTTGTTGTATTTTTTGCCGTACTTTGCCCACTTTGTCCCGGGCATGCTCCAAAACTCTCCTAACTACAGTCCAGTCACGACCATAGACAGTTATTCGCTGTCAAAGTGACGACAAAATGAATGGCAGTCAACAATGAACGCTGACGGAAGGTGATGATGGCTTGCTAACATCAAAATTGCGCCTTAGGGAGCTTCACTTAGAGAGAAGAGGCTAGAATAAAATCTCATTTCGTCTTCATTGGTCGCGAAACTTGAGACCCGCGCGTATTTTCATTTAATTTTATTTTCATTTCCTAACCAGAAAAAAACAGATTGACCTGCTCTGCTTCTGATTGGCTGGTACTCGTTGCCATCTGGGCCAGAGCCAGTTAGAAGTAGGAAAAAACTCGCTGTCTCCTGTGTGTATGGGGAAAGGGGAGGGATAAAGGTAACAGGCAAGACAAACTGATAACGGGACAACGGATGAAAAATAGCCTTTTGGCTAATTCTGGTGCATTTACAGCAATGTTGATTAATGTACACTGTCCCTGTCAAATAAATTATTATTATTATTAAACTCCTACGTTTAAATAACAACTGGTTATGGAGCTGGGAACAAGCCCAAATAAGCAACTACACTTTTGCAACAAGCCCAAAAAAACCGCAACCCGCGACTTCCAATATTTGTAAGCGACTTTACAAAAAAACAAGCCCAAAGTCGCTTATAATAAGCGGACTTGGCAACTATGGACATGGAAAGCTCCAGACCCGGTAGCAGCGGCGCAACACCCCGGGAGCCCACCGCCAGTGTTGGTGGAATAGCAAGCTAGCGTTAGCGAACTAACCAACCAGCCCGCTAACAAAACAAAAAAAGTAATTTAAAAGGCACGCATTATACCCACTGATGGTGGTCCGTCCGTGGCTGCAAGACCTGGAGCTCACCCCATTGTTTGAGTTTGACTGTTAACAGTGTTGAGATAATTAAAAGGTATTTATTTATAAGCGGGGTTAGTTTTCTAACGCTAGCTTGCTAATCCACCAACACTAGTGGTGAGCGGGTCTGAAGCTATCCATGTCTGTGTGCAGCTGCAGGACCTGGAGCTCACCGCCAGTGTTTCAGTTTGACTGTTAAAAAGTGTTGAGATAATTAAAAAGTATTTGTTTAGAAGCAGGCTGGCTGCTAGTTAGCCAATGCTAGCTTACATGCTACATAAATAAGCCTGACAGAGCTGTCCCTCACAGAAAAAAAAAACAGGTAAATTTAAAAAACACTACATAAACTTTGCTACAGTGTTTATTTAAACATAGGTACACCTACATGTAGGGTGACGAGATTGCAATATAAGCCTTTATATTAATATTAGCAGCGGAAGCGTGCTGGGCCCATAACCCAGAGGTTGATGGATCGAAACCATCTTCTACTATTTCCTGTGCTTTGTATCTTCAGTAAGTATATATCCAGTCTGTTGATGTTTTAACACAGCAACTGATGTTGCAAGTGTCTGAAGTGAAATGTCTCCACCTGCTGAAGAGTAAACTTAATGGCATGTTGAGATTATTTCACCCATAAAAGAAACTACAGTGCTCATACCTTTTATTCCCGCTGTAACACACATAAAAACTGGAGTGTAATACAGTAAATATACTACACTACAAGTAATAAATACTGTAAATAGAAACTGTAAAACATACAGTCAGGTCCATAAATATTGGGACATCAACACAATTCCAATCTTTTTGGCTTTGTACACCACCACAATGGATTTGAAATGAAACAAACACAATGTGCTTTATCTGCAGACTTTCAGCTTTAATTTGAGGGTATTTACATCCAAATCAGATGAACGGTGTAGGAATTACAACAGTTTGCATATGTGCCTGCCACTTTTTAAGGGACCAAAAGTAATGGGACAGATTAATAATCATAAATCAAACTTTCACTTTTTAATACTTGGTTGCAAATCCTTTGCAGTCAATTACAGCCTGAAGTGTGGAACGCATAGACATCACCAGACGCTGGGTTTCATCCCTGGTGATGCTCTGCCAGGCCTCTACTGCAACGGTCTTCAGTTCCTGCTTGTTCTTGGGGCATTTTCCCTTCAGTTTTGTCTTCAGCAAGTGAGATGCATGCTCAATCGGATTCAGGTCGGGTGATTGACTTGGCCATTGCATAACATTCCACTTCTTTCCCTTAAAAAACTCTTTGGTTGCTTTCGCAGTATGCTTTGGGTCATTGTCCATCTGCACTGTGAAGCGCCGTCCAATGAGTTCTGAAGCATTTGGCTGAATATGAGCGGATAATATTGCCCGAAACACTTCAGAATTCATCCTGCTGCTTTTGTCAGCAGTCACATCATCAATAAATACAAGAGAACCAGTTCCATTGGCAGCCATACATGCCCACGCCATGACACTACCACCACCATGCTTCACTGATGAGGTGGTATGCTTTGGATCATGAGCAGTTCCTTTCCTTCTCCACACTCTTCTCTTTCCATCACTCTGGTACAAGTTGATCTTGGTCTCATCTGTCCAAAGGATGTTGTTCCAGAACTGTGAAGGCTTTTTTAGATGTTGTTTGGCAAACTGTAATCTGGCCTTCCGGTTTTTGAGGCTCACCAATGGTTTACATCTTGTGGTAAACCCTCTGTATTCACTCTGGGGAAGTCTTCTCTTGATTGTTGACTTTGACACACATACACCTACCTCCTGGAGAGTGTTCTTGATCTGGCCAACTGTTGTGAAGGGTGTTTTCTTCACCAGGGAAAGAATTCTTCGGTCATCCACCACAGTGGTTTTCCGTGGTCTTCCGGGTCTTTTGGTGTTGCTGAGCTCACCGGTGCGTTCTTTCTTTTTAAGAATGTTCCAACAGTTGATTTGGCCACACCTAATGCTTTAGCTATCTCTCTGATGGTTTGTTTGATTTTTCAGCCTAATGATGGCTTGCTTCACTGATAGCGACAGCTCTTTAGATCTCATATTGAGAGTTGACAGCAACAGATTCCAAATGCAAATAGCAGACTTGAAATGAACTGTGGACCTTTTATCTGCTCTTGTAAATGGGATAATGAGGGAATAACACACACCTGGCCATGGAACAGCTGAGCAGTCAATTGTCCCATTACTTTTGGTCCCTTAAAAAAGTGGCAGGCACATATACAAACTGTTGTAATTCCTACACCGTTCATCTGATTGGATGTAAATACCCTCAAATTAAAGCTGAAAGTCTGCAGATAAAGCACATATTGTTTATTTCATTTCAAATCCATTGTGGTGGTGTATAGAGCCAAAAAGATTGGAATTGTGTTGATGTCCCAATATTTATGGACCTGACTGTATACATTTAACTTTTATACTGAGTTAACCTTATTTACAAGTGTACATTGCAAATTAATTTAAAAAATTAATTTAGCTAGTAAGTAGTTTAGTTAGTTGTTAGCATTATTAGTTAAAACAGTAGAATATACATTAGTATGGCTAGCAATACACAGTCGTACTGGACACTGAGAAGGAGGTCTAGAGCAAGAGCAAATTCAAGTTGCGGAGGGGAATTGTGTGACAGACCTTTGTGATGCTGAGGAGGCATATGAAGATGCGAGCGACTTCTATGAGATGGAGTGCCAAACACCTGCCGATGAGACGGAAGAGTTCCGATGAGACGGAAGAGTTCTTTGATGCATATGAACCAGACACTGAACCAGACACAGAGTCAGACACAGAACAAGGCACTTTGCAGGAAAATTTGGCTGCATGGGGAGTTGAGCATAACATCACTCACAATGCACTGAATTCATTGCTTCAAACACTTGGACAGCACCATCCACTGTTACCAAGTGATGCCAGAACATTGCTTGGTACCCTGCGGTCCAGCAAGATTCTTGTCCAGGAAAAAGCTGGTGGCCAGTACCACCATTTTGGTATCCTGGAGTCACTTTCAGTGGTGTTAAAGAAACACAAATGTCTGTTAGAGGATAGTTCTCTTGATCCTTTGTCTCTTCAAGTTAACATTGACGGGCTGCCAATTTTCAAAAGTTCTACCACACAGTTCTGGCCCATTCTTGGGGTTATTCAGAATCTTCCACAACATGACCCTGTTGTAATTGGTCTTTTCTGTGGTGCAAAAAAACCCAACAATCTTGATGAGTTCATGGCGGATTTTGTTGCAGAGATCAATGAACTTGAGAGGTTTTGAGTTTGACGGGATCACACTCACGTTCAAGCTGGCAGCACTGGTGTGTGATGCTCCTGCCTGGGCTTTTGTTAAATGTGTCAAAGGTCACTCAGGATATCACGGGTGTGAGAAGTGCACAGAGGATGGTTTGTATGTAGAAAACCGGGTCACTTTTCCAAGAACAGACATGCCTGTAAGGACAGATCAAGACTTCTGTGACAGAAAAGATGAATACCATCACCTAGGGACTTCCCCTCTTGAAAACACATCACTTGGGATGGTTTACGGATTTCCCCTTGACTACATGCATCTTGTCTGCCTGGGTGTCATGCGCCGCCTACTTCTCCTGTGGATCAAGGGTCCCCTTACGTGTAGGCTGCCTACATTTCTAGTAAACAAACTCTCACAGAGGCTTGTGGAAGCTCGTCATATGGTTCCCATTAAGTTTGCCCGCAGACCTAGGACAGTGGCAGAGATTGATCGGTGGAAGGCAACAGAGTTTAGACAGTTTTTACTGTATACTGGTCCAGTGATTCTGAAAGACATCGTAAGCTCTGCTGTATCAACAACTTTCTGTTACTTTTCATTGGTATCCACATTTTGTCCTGCAAAGCCCTGGTTGATGACTACTTGGACTATGCAAATGACATACTTACTCTCTTTGTCAAGCACTTTGGAGAGCTGTATGGTGTCAAGTATCTTTCCTACAATGTTCACAATCTTGTGCATCTGGCACAGGATGTCAGAAACCATGGTGTTCTGGACAGATTTAGTGCTTTCAGGTATGAAAATGCATTGTACAAGCTCAAAAAGCTTGTTAGAAAGCCCACATGTCCATTAGCTCAAATCGTGAAGAGACTTTCTGAGGGGCAGAAATCCTGTTCACCTAAGGAAATCTTTGAGCTCAGAAAGCCACACACTGCAGGTCCCCTTCTGCCATTGTTTCCCAGTGCCACACAGCACAAAGAGCTGAAGATGAAGACATTTACCATTAAACTTGATAGAGCCAACAGTCACATTTTTATAAATGGTCAGGTTGCAAGGGTAAAGAACATATTTTCTGTTGGGAGTGAGGCGCACATTGCATATAGTACCTTTATGCATCAGGATTCTTTCTTTGAGTACCCGTTGTCCTCCACCACATATGGCATCCACTTGTTAGATGGCCTGTCGAGCACAGTCAGATATTGTAAGTCAGACCTGATAGGACAGAAGTCATTCCTTGTTCAGCATGGGCGGAAATTTGTTGCCATCCCTCTGTTACACAAAGATGAAATGCTCTTCACATGCAGCTCCAGCCTAAGATCCCTCAGTTGTTCTATGCCATGAAAACAATGTCTCTATTTCTCCTCCTAACTCAACTGGGCTGTAAAAGCTACTGTCTTTGTTTGCTGGTATTCACCTGTTCTATATGAAAAATGTGAAAAAGTTCTTAGTCTCTCCCCTAAACACAATTTGGTGCATCCTTAAATCGCTCGGCTTTTTGCAGCAACATTGTATGATTTCTCACTTGCTTTAAAGTCAGCCATAAAAATCCCTTTTACATGGAGTGGTATTGCTAAGCTGTATTAATTGGCTTGCTTCTGTGGCCACTATAGTTTAATTGCAGTTTTGGACTTTAGCTGTTAAAACTTAGTATAGCACTTGCTATAGTGCATTTATGACTGATGTGCCCTTCATGCCCACACCGGTAACACTTCATTCTGCGCCCCTCACATGGGCACTTGCACTTACTTGCATGTCTCTTCTCCTCTGCGTTCTGAGTCAAGTTCTCTCTTTGCAGCTTATTGTTCTGCTGCCTCTGTTGTCTGATTTTTCAAAATCATCCTCACATGCACAAAACTGTTCATAGTTCTGTTGTGCTTTCTGTCTAAACACATCTCTGATTTTATATTATTATAACAATATTTTATATAAAAATACAAGACCATTATAGTACAGAAATGTGTAAAAAAAAAAAAAATATATATATATATATATATATATATATATATAGAGAGAGAATTATATAAAATGTTTTTGGGGCTTTTCTTTTTTCGTGGGACTGGATTCTTTTTTGTCTTTGTTTCTAATTACAGAAAATGTACCTGATTGTCTAGTTTGAGGAGCATTTGGAGACGGCTCCCATTGCTAGTAACTGGATGGAGGATGGCCAAGCCTGGTGGCCTCCGTACATTGACAGGACAAGACTAATTAAAAGTGTCAAAAAAATGGAGCCTCCACAGCCAGACAAAGGCTGGGTCCGGCACCGGGTCAGAGTCCTGTACAAAACTGTTAATAACTATTAGAAAGATCAGTATATAAAAATAAAAATATTTGGCCTAAATGACATGATAGGAAATAAGCTTTTTTTCACCTCAGATTCTTTTGACAATATAATGACAAAGTGGAAGCGGTCTTGTGACACTTCGGACCTAAATACGGACACAGAGCCGTCAAAGAGGCAATCTAAGTATGTTTGGCATTATTATAAACACGTCAACTTATTGGGACTTAAGCTTATTCACCGTTTCCCCCAGAGCTCGAGAAGTTCATACATACTCTACTCATCTCATGGAGCTAGCCTACTGTTCAGAATAAGTGACAAAATAACGTCAACATTTTCCTATTTACATGTTGTGATTTGTATAGTTACAGCGTGTACATTTAACAAGGTCATATGAGACACAGCCATCTTCTAACCGTATATAAACTGGGAAGTATAGTCTCAGAAAGGCAAAGCACTGCTACTTCTGCTACTTGGGCAGAGTGATATGCTCGCAGCACCTGTGAAGCCCCGAGCAGAGAGTAGCATTGCTTCGCTTTTATGAGAATATATTTCCCAGTTTATATACGGTTAGAAGATGGCTGTGTCTTGTTTTTTGTACACATTAAGTCCCAATAAGTTGGCGTGTTCCTTTAAACATTGTGTATTACCTTGCCATGAATCGCTTGAGAAAACAAATTTCTGTTGCAGAAAAAACCCTCGGTACTCTTTGTCCGAAGAGCTGTCTGACTCAGCGCCCAATCCCCCTAAGCCAAGACAAAAAAAGGCCACGAGGGCTCTGCCACCAGCACCAACTCCACCACCACCACCGCTCCTTCGGGAGAAAACACAGAGAGGTAACAATGAAAAAGTTAAATGGTTATTTTTTTTTAAAGGTATACAGTATTACATACAGTAAATGTGTACTATCCAGCTTTTAATGTTTGAGTTACAATAAAGTCTACTAACCAATACTGTCTTTTCTTTAAGCAATGGTTCAGCTTGGAGCAGGCCAGGATGAGGCGGGCCACAATCCTCCACCAATGCCCTGTGGTAAGCAGTCTGATACAGTATTAATAGAAAAGCTTTATTTAACAGTAGCAGAAGAATTTGTAGTACATGTAGCCCCTGCTACCACCAGAAATAAGTACACTGTACAATGAACAAAAAAATTAGGCAACAACTCTAAGATAAAGTCTTCATCGTTTGGCATGCACAGACTGATTTGTGTGACCACAGTTGCACAACACAGCTCAAATTTTCAACACCGAGCAGTTAAACCCCATGCGAGTACTTAGTTACCTTGACACATCATCTTGGCTACATTACAGATGACTTACCCACTGTCATCTCATCTGCCATGGCTCCATGGACCAGTTGGACAGATGAGACTGCCCATGACCTCCTGCCCATGCCGAGTGGTAAGCTCTGTGAAAACAACGACTATGGTTATTTTAAGCTTTGGAATACAAAAAAATTGTCTTAGCAAAATGATTCATGTTGTCAAAACAATGGGGCGGCCATTAGCTCACACAGTAAGAGCATTTTCCCCATGTTGGCTAAGTCCTGCAGCAGCCCGGGTTCAACTCCGACCTGCGGCCCTTTGCTGCGTGGCCTCCTGTTTTCGTTAGCATCCCAATTAATATCAGTTAGCTAGCTAGCTAGATTGCGCCTTGCTTACCAAGCTAGCGGGCTAACTAGTGTTATATATGTATGTATGTATATATGTTATATATAGTGTTAATAATGTTAATAATGTTATGCAGACCGTAAACATATTAAAATATATTTAATGTTACAGTCGAATACAGTAGGTATGCACAACGGTTTCGCCGGTTATGCAAATGCAAATTCATAAACCCTATTCGTACGTGATTATAATTATTTTGGGACCGCGTGTGATTTAGAAATAACCCCTCACATCTGAGTTTTGTGTGGCGCATTCTCACAGGACAAGCGGAGAGACTGCCTTTACTTGAATAGCCAACGTTACCCAGAGGTGCCCAAAGGATATGCACATAACCATCCCCGCCGCCAGAAAGTCTGTTCTATTGTAAATTTACTTTACTGTTCTATCTTGGAAAATCTTTAGTTCTCTTAAAGCACCAGGTTCAATATTAGAGCGTAACTATGTAAGATATTTTCATTTCTCAACTGAAGCGTATAGGTTCCAGCTGCCTCTCATCTACCACAGTCAACCTCTGCTTTCAATACCGGGTGAGTCCTCCACTCTGCATCAGATCACAGTCAAGACAACCACAGTTAGTCTCGATCATGACAAACCTTGTTATCAAAGACCATCTTGTAATCAATACAGTGTCGCTTGCTTTATGCATGTTTATATGTGTTTGTCAACCCAATAAAAAATTTTATGTAACTATTGGTAATATATACAGTTAATGTTGTGATTTGCAGATGAGCAGATTGATAGAGAGCTTTTATCTTTTGGACGGAAACAGTTTGAACTCCCTGATACCTCTCCTTGGGCCGCGGCTAAAATTTCAGCCCCCAGGTCTCCACAAATGGATTACGTGTGCTTCAAGTGTAGAAGCTCTTTAGGCAATGACATAAGACATCTTTTTGGCCATCTGAGAGTGATACATGATGTATACTCCACGTCAACATATTTCCAATGCGCTCAAGTTGGGTGCCATCGCTCATTTAATCACATGAGATTGTTTAGGGGACACCTACTGGGCCATGCTGTTGAGTTTAAAGTTGAAACAGAGGAAGAATATTCTTCAGTGCAGCCATCCCCTGTCCCTTCTACCGCTCCACCAACCCCCTACACCCCCTCATTGCCTCCTCCCCCCCCTATTTTGTTCCAACACCCCCCTCCTCACTCCCTCAGCCCTCCTGCAGTCAGCCCTCTCCCCCCACCACCACTACAGCACATTTCCCCTCCCCCCACTGACACTTCAAGCTCCCCCCCTGCTTTACATTCACACCTGGCCAGGTGAAGAGACAGCTGGAGAGGCTACACCAGCGCAAGGCTGCTGGCCCGGACGGCATCAGCCCCAGGGTCCTGAAGACCTGCGCCAGTCAGCTGTCTGGTGTTCTCCAGTACCTCTTCAACCTGAGCCTGAGCCTGCAGAGGGTGCCGCTGTTGTGGAAGACGTCCTGCCTTGTCCCGGTCCCCAAGAAGTCGACTCCATCTGGCCTTAAGGACTACCGCCCAGTGGCTCTCACATCTCATGTGATGAAGGTGCTGGAGAGGCTGGTCTTGGCCTACCTGAGGCCGCAGGTGAGTTCTTCTCTGGACCCTCTACAGTTTGCCTACCAGCCTCGACTGGGAGTGGATGACGCTGTCATCTATCTTCTGCAGCGAGCTCATTTGCACCTGGATGGTGGTGGCGGCACTGTAAGAATCACATTTTTTGATTTCTCCAGTGCATTCAACACCATCCAGCCTCAGCTACTTGGTGAGAAGCTGCGGGTGATGGGTGTCGGTGCGTCCATAGTCTCCTGGATCACTGACTACCTGACAGACAGACCACAGTTCGTACGCCTGGACCGTGTTCTGTCTGATGTGGTGGTGAGTGGGACGGGGGCCCCACAGGGGACTGTGCTGTCTCCTTTTCTGTTCACCTTATACACCTCAGACTTCCAGTACAACTCAGAGTCATGTCACCTACAGAAGTTTTCTGATGACTCTGCAGTTGTTGGGTGTATAAGGGATGGACAGGAGGGGGAGTACAGGGCACTGGTGGGTGACTTTGTGGAGTGGTCTGGTAAGAACCACCTGCTGCTGAACGTGGATAAGACCAGAGAGGTGGTGATCGACTTCAGGAGGAAGGGAACGGCTCCGCAGCCCCTATGCATTCTGGGAAGTGACGTGGACATGGTGGAGGATTACAGATACCTGGGTGTCAACATCGACAGCAGGCTGAACTGGAAGGTCAACAGCACTGCTGTTTACAAGAAGGGGATGAGCAGACTCTATTTCCTGAGGAAGCTGAGATCCTTCAACGTGTGCAGCAGGATGTTGGAGATCTTCTACCAGTCTGTTGTGGCCAGTGCTCTGTTCTCCTCCGTCATCTGCTGGGGCAGCAGCATCGGAGCCAGCGATACAAACAGACTGAACAAACTGATCAGGAAGGCTGGCTCCGTGATCGGCTGCAAACAGGACACATTTGAAGCTGTGGTGGAGAGGAGGTCGCTGAACAAACTGTTATCTATCATGGATAACCCTGACCACCCTCTCCACCCCACACTGGTCCAACAGAGGAGCAGCTTCTCAAAGAGGCTCCGACAGTTTAAATGCCGCACGGACCGCTACAGGAAATCATTCCTACCTCAGACAATAAAACTCTTCAACACGTCATCCCTGGGGGGTAGATGAGACTCTGAGACACACAATACTACAATAAGGGCAACCGGCACGACTGGGTCATATTTACAAAAGCTGCACTTTTTTTTTTTTCCCATCTTGTATATACTTAAATATTTGTTCTTACATTCTTATATTTTTATTCTTATAATTTGTTATTATAATTATAATTATTTCATGTATATTGTATGTATGTATATTTTGTGTGCTGCTGTAACACTGTAATTTCCCATTTTTTTGGGATCAATAAATATCTATCTATCTATCTATCTATCTTCAGTTGAACTTCCTGACAAGTCAAAGTGATGTGGATCTGTCAACCTTTTTTTTTTAGAGAGGTACCAAACCTGTACCAAACAAAGATTATTATTTTTTTTTAGACTGTAGGATACAATTCGTCGGGACATCTCTATAGCACCACAATACTTTATTTTACAACGATTTGACACATATTTTCCCTTTAACAAATATTGCGCCCCCCTGCGATTCGGATGTTGCACTGGTTCATGTTACGATTTCCATAAAATTGCGATTAATTGCGCAGCCCTAGTCCCATTGTCGTCCTCTAGTTCACAGTTTAGTCAGCTTTGTAGAGCTGGTGCCAACTAAATCAGCCCAGCATAGTTGAATGGGCCTTTTATGAATTCACACAAAAAAATTGTCCAAGTCTATGCTGCATGGTTAGTTACAAATATGTTTAATATTGCATGCATTTTGTTTTATTGCATTTTTATTATTTTTTACAGACAAACAAGGCGATATAGCCTTGCAGCTGCTGACGGTTCTACTCCCAGATGCACCTTACAGACCGGGGACAAGAGTTGTCCGTCCAAGCAGGGCCTTCATCAATGTCCAGCCTGTGAGTTCAGACCGTCACTTTTAAAAACCTTCACATCCAAAGCAGCATTTACTGTTTTCATATCCAGTAATGTGATTATTGAATATCAGCTCATATAATGGGGTTCTATATCAGATTAATCAAGTGTCCTTGCGTTCTGTTTCATTTTGATATGTCTTTTATTCTTGAAATCTAGGACTAGGCAAAGGCTAGGCTCCCTAGGCTTGTTAAGAATATTATATTTGTATTTATTCTTTTTTTTTTTTCTTTCTTTCAGATTGCTACCAACATGGCAGAGTACCTGATGAGATCCAGCACAGAGCCCCCATACATTCTAATGCTGGGGAAGGACATCAGTGTTCACAAGCTTTTTTCATTGTGAATGGGGGGGGGCCTTGGAGCAGCCGTCTCTTTGGCTGCTGTGGACGTCTGTCTCATGGCGTTCTTGGTCTTCTATGTCGGTTATCCAAAACTTTGTGCTAAAGTTTGGGAGTTCATCCAGACAACCGTGTTTCAGAGACCAGGACATGAATCTAACGCTGTCAAATTAATGCGAGCTCAGTTAGCTACTATGCAGTTTTTTAATTTCTATGTAGGCTATGTCACACGGTTGAGTTAAAGGGCCCATATTCTGCACTGAAGACAGAGGACATTCAGGAACCAGATCTCACTCAGACACCATGGATGGTTTTTATTGTGTGTGTGTGTGTGTGTGTGTGTGTGTGTGTGTGTGTGTACCAGAGACACAAATAACCCCCAAATCCCAGAAAAAAGAGATTGTTTTTTGGGCGCTTTAACATTTAACAGTTGGTTTGAAAGTTCAATGCATGAAGTTTAAGAAATTGTGACTTTTTGTCCGTTTAGTGATGTAATAAGTGACGCATCACATGTTTTAAATCAAGAATGTAAAATTACTTTTGTATTCTTTTATACTATTTGTAATGTTAACTGAAATTAATTGTAATGTTTATTTTGTCTAAAGTAAATATATTTGGCTTGAAGCAATAAAACAAAATGCTGGGATGTTTTTGATTATTTCATAATATCATCAATACATTTCTTAACGTGAAAATCAAGTGAAAAAAAAATACAGATAACCCAGAAAATGGGTTGTATTTTTCTAACCCATTTTTGGTCGTTTTAATCCAACAACATGGTTATTTTAACCAGTTGTTGGGTATAAAATATAACCCAGCATGCCAAGCCATAACCCAACCCTGCTGGGTCAAAACAACCCAGCGATGGATCGGTCCATATTTGACCCAGCACTGGGTTACCAATATGACCCAAGTTGGGTTATTTTTAACCCAGCAGTTTTAAGAGTGTGTTGACTTATTTGTGCATTTGCCTGTTACTATCCTTTCTCTTGTGCCTCAGCTGCCATTGGAACCTGACTCCTGCTTCACTCCTGCCATCCACTGGACCCCCCCACCACTAGCCGGCTTACTGTCCTCCTCTGACGGACTCGCGCCTTCCTGGAAACCACCAGACCTGTTCACCCGGGAAACCTGAATGTGCTTTTCCCCCTCAAAAATCTAGACTTGATACTTGAGTACTTTAAATAAACCTGTTAATTCACACTCCTGTCTCTGTGTTCTGTCTACATTTGGGTCCTGTTCCTAATAGTTACCACTTCAGAAGTACAGTAAGTACATCATTTATATGTTGTATGTATATTTTATTGTATTTAAACTGTTAGACTTTGATCTTGACATTGCATGTCCTTGTATGGTTTAGTTTTACTCTAAAAATCTGCATTTGATTTTATCATTAGATTGAATACGTTTTTTTTCCTTTGCAATTTGTGATCATAC
This sequence comes from Etheostoma spectabile, assembly GCF_008692095.1. NCBI lineage: Eukaryota > Metazoa > Chordata > Actinopteri > Perciformes > Percidae > Etheostoma > Etheostoma spectabile. Next base: position 13,244 of record NW_022602777.1, on the reverse strand, counting down.
TTGTTATGAATTTACAATAACCCTACACAAATTGAACAGCACCTAGTGCATTTCCAATTACACTTGACTTAATTACAAATTCATGTCTTCTTGTATGACTACAATACTGTATGTCCCTATAGTCACTTCAGAAAAACAACAAAAGTATTTCTAAAAAGACCTTTTATTGCACATTAAATAGTGCAGTTCACCTTTTACAATCCAATGTAAGTTCCACACATAAAACACTGCTGTGGTTTAGGTAAAGGCAAACTTGCCATCTTGGCTCTCAGCAATCCTATTTCTGAAAGAAAGAATCACAATTTCCGTTTAAGCCCCTTATGTTAAATATCTATGCACACTAGCATGCAACTGTACTTTATTAATTAGCTAGGAGAATACACATGAATCAACAACAGTCCATTGTTCTTTATTGTAACTGTAACTTAGTTAAATTAGCTTATTTCCGCTAACATTAGCTCTTAACAGCATGTCAAGGTTAAATACACCAACTTTAGACTGACAGGGCAAACAGTAGCACGACATTATTGGTGCATTATGGTTTTTACAGTTAGCTAAACGTTATAAGAAACTTAGTTATACATGTGTTAATAGTTAGCGTTAAATAGTGATAAGCATTACCAATCACCATTTCGCATTTTGCTGACACTACGTTTAAATTTAGAACAGTAAACTTTGATTTGCAGAAAATGAAGGTTAGCATGTTTTACCATAGCTAGCTAAGTGGCAAGCTAACGTTACAGACAATTTACATGGTAACTTCAGATACATTTACTTTACAATGTGACTCCTCTTATTTGTACTAACTATGGGATAAAGATATACTTAAAACCTAGCAAAGCTACATCTTACCTTGAATTATGTAGGCTAGCTTTCAGCAGCAGTTGCATCCACATTGCCAGTGAAAGTGGTTAGCTGAAGTAACGGTAGAGCAGCGTTGCTAACTCTCAGCTAACGTCAGTCAAATCCCGCCCATAGACTCTATATCCCACCCACCGGTCTGTGGCTCCTCTCTCACTCCGCCCTCTCGTCTAAAATCATCACATCCACAACCAGGATGGCTGCACCCATAAACGCAAACTTGACAACTCATATCAGATCTCTACAGACTGATGGGTGACGTCACACACGCTCTGTCCATTAATATTATTATTATAGTCTATGGTTAGTCATGACGGTTACAGAAACATTCAAAATTAGACATTCACATAAAATTAAATATCAGTGTAATACTGCAGCTTGACTCTTTGTCAAATAGAGAGGAAACATGAAACAACACATCAGGATTCTCTTATTGGCGGAGCGTAAGTCATTGGCCCTGAAAGCTGTAACGTATATCACGTGCTAAAAGACTAGCAAACAGCTGCTGGAGCTCGGTTACTTCTGCTGGTTTATAGTTAGTTCACTGTCTCAGGGAAATAGAGAAAGGGATGCATTTCTGCACTAATTGTATGTTTTTTTAACGTTAACGGAATTAATTACCATAGAGAAGTAACGTTAGTAAACCTGTTATTGTTGTTTTGTTGTCTAATCAGCTGCCATCTACTGAAAGCAGCATGACAAGATAAACAACGGTAATGTTACTTAAGTATTCTAAAACATTTAGCTAAGTTAGAGCGTATAGACATGCTAGCGGACTGTTAACCGGATAGTAGCTAGCTGTCATGAAGTAGCTAACGTTAGTAGGCTACTATAGGTTAAGGAGCGTTGCCAACACGTGCACACAAATACATGAAAACGTGACTAATCTGCAAAATCTGCAATCTGCGAAAAACGGTGCAAAATTCCTCATAGACTTTAATGGGAAATCTTAGGGAAATCACTCAACATCGCTCAAAACAACACCTCCATGCTGCATCGCCATACTTTAACGTAGAAACATAGTTACAAATTGAAACTGAAGACAGGACTTTGGTGTTTATTGGGCTGAATGGGCATTCAGATATCAAGCACGGTTTCTCCCAAATCACACTTTTCCAACCATCACTACTTTGGTGTTGGTAGAAATCAACGCACACTTTACCAATTTCCACGTGGACATATGTTGGCTTTATAGACGCTAAAAGTACTGTTTTTTAAATGGAGGCTTGTTGGTTTAGTGCTAGGTTCGTCATAGCTGTTTCTGGGAAATAGAAAGGTCTTAAATAGGTTGTTACAAGGTCTTTCTCTGAAGGGATAAGACACTTAACACTTCACCTTTAAAACAAATTAAAATTTTTGCAAAACTGGGGTGTTTTATTTATATATATTTTGCTCAGGCAGGCATCGCTAAACCCACCAGACTCCATTCCACTCTCATTTTAGCATTGTATTACACCAGGGCTGCCAACTCTCACGCATTGGCCGTGAGACACACGCATTTGACTGGTTTCACACGCTCACACGCCACACCCCCGATTTCTCACGCTGAAGTGTCAGCCCGGTCGGTCAAATTTCTGATAGATGAGTTTATCTATAGATTTATCTGTTTAGCCACTAGTTGTGCTTTCAGAGACTGTGAGGGGGTTCAAGAGCGCTCCCTGTCTGTGAAAGTTTCGAATTGTCGCAAACTGAGAACATTTTTTTACGATCCATCCCATTTCCCCGGCTTTAGGTATGAGCTCTGAGTATCACAGACCCGTCCGTCGCTTCGTGTCCACTCTCTCTGTAACAGAGGTGAGCAGCGCGGCTGGTAGCGTAGCAACTTCAGTTCATGTTAGTGGACCTGCTCTGCTGTGGACAGTGACGCGTTGCATCCGTGTAGTCCTCCGACAATGCGCAGCGTACAGCCTCCTCTAAACTTTGTCAGAGACCCAAATGGGCGTCTGTGTCTGTCAGACGGTCTGAATGAGATCCACCATATCAGCGGAGCAATGACATGCACAGCAGACTATATTACAACTCTCCAAATCTCGGCCAACAGAGATGGGAGGAGTTATATTTGAATGTGCACAAAGTTGTAAACATGGGCAGAAATCTGGTGAAACACATCTGAGCTATACTATATATACTATACTATATATACTATACTATACTACATATATACACTATACTATATACTATACTGCAACATTGGGCCACTATTGTGCTTCTCTAACCTCGGTGCATCTCTAAATGTAACTGTAAATACTTAATTTGATGTTTTATGAAATGAACAAATAGTCTTTTTTTCCCCAAAAGTAAATCCAGTAAGTGGGGCCCAGAGGATGAGGGCCAAACATTACTGAACCTTGGCACAAAGGTTAAAGGATAAGAATTTATGTAGATCAGTGGTTCTTATTCTTTAGAATTCAGTGGTCTTAGTTGATCCCTCAACATTAATTTAACTTTGGGTCCCTTGTCCCAACACCAGGGACCCCTGGACCTGTTCCCCACAGACCCAAATCTTCTCAGCTGTTGATGAGATTTGCTACTGTTGGGGAAATCCTTCTATAAACTGACAACTGACTCCATGATGTATTAACACAGCGTTTATTCTTGTGGTCAACAGATGAAATGCGTTTCCGAGCAGTTACACGTGCACGGACCTGATGGAGACTTGTCTAGTACAGAGGTCCCCCAAAAGGCACTTAGACAATATTGTGCTCAGGGTTATATTGGTTCCCCTTGTGGGGCCTTATTGGTCAGCTATACTGTTGCTGGGTTACAATCCCTGCTCTGCCTCTCCCTTCTTGCATGTCTATTATTTTCAGTTATCATTTACTTCACAAGACAGCTATGTCCACTCCCTTCTAAGTTGGTATGTCCTGTTCTCTGAGTTATCAGACCGTCCTGAACTTCAGTGTCCTTGGCCTCACCATCTCCTCCTCCCGTGCTCACTGTAGCATATCTGACTAAGATAGCCCTGTCTGTTCTCTCCCTCCTAGCTGTAACCCAGCTGCAAAGCATAATGTATAATATGTCACACATACACACACTCTTATTTAGTCTTTGGTTAATTCAGTATATACTGTAAGCCAGCTTTTACGTGGCCGTTCCTGAGTGCCCTGTTCATCACCACCTCAGTCATTGTATTATTTTCCCACAAATTCCCCCTTTTCGCACCTACTAGGTGCGAACACCTTTTACACTAACTGCAGTGCCTCAACGTCCTCCCCGTCCTCTGGCATGGTGAGTAATGGCAGCATCCCAGCGGAATAGGGAGGCGGCGCTTTTTCTTTGGACAAGGCAGTGGTGATGAGCCGGGATGTCATGGTCCGCAGGCAGGGCACACAGCAACACCCACAGGTAACTAGAATAGCGAGAAAAACAGCAATAGATGTCAAACAAGCAGTGATAAGATTCTTCCATTTGCCAAAAAGGTTGTCATCCACCCCTCCAATGGATTTGATACACCTGAGGCGTCATGCATCTCCTGGGAAAGGGCTCGAAGTTGGTTCAAAGCCCTGGTGACCTTCCCATCCGGGGCAGTGTTGTTAGGGATGACCGTACAGCACATCTCTCCGAACATGGAACAGACTCCTCCTTTTTCAGCCAACAGCATGTCCAGCGCCATCCTATTCTGGAGCGCCATGAGGGACGTTGGGGCCATCTGCTCGGCCAGGCCTTCGATGGCATCCCTAGTTGCATTGCTCAAGCGTAAAACATTATAATGCACAAATTTATCCTATCTACATTTTTGCTGGGAGTGACGGGGAAGATGGCTGAAAGCAGTGGTATATTCTCAAATCCTGCGGCTATTTGATCTGCCAATTTGTATTCATTCGGGACACCCCTAGGAACTCCTATGCTGTCTATATAGGTTGGGGTTCCCGCCCATGGATCAAAAGCCGGGCCTTGCATACTACGGGCCCTGCGCCTTCTCTTTACTGTCAGTTGCACAGCCTTATGGTGGGTATAGTGGACTCTACTCCCCACCAAAGATATGGGCATAGCTAATCTAACCATAGCACAAACTCCTGACGTTTGATTTGGGAACTTTATCTGGGAGTACAGCCTAAGACCACCACAATAGTAGAATAGTCCTATTCTAGCCACTGGGCCTAGGGCTGTTTTGTTTTGTACAGTTGTATTACACCAGTCTGGGGGTATATCACCTAGTTTGATTGTGGGCTTGCTTGATCCGGTGAGATTGAAACAGTGATATCTTGCACCCTCCCCCTTTATGGCGGTAAAATACCCTGGTTTTTCAAAGCCTGGGGGAAAGAGGGATGCTAGGGTAGTACAATTGCGGGAAGCTGTCTTAGAGTGTGTGAAGTTCAACATGCATGCATATCCTGCTGGGTCCTCATTAGGAAACAACGGGGCCGGGTTAGTGAACATGACTGGTCTAGCTGTGGCACAGGCCACGCACCCTTCCATGTGTTGTTCTTTGGCATTCTGTATTAGCCACCTGATCCATAAATTGTCCTGGCCTGCACCTGCTGATAACTCTAACACATCTTCCACCCTCATTTTAGAGAAGTCCTGCACTATTACGTCTTCCTCCTTCAGGGGGGGTTTTACTGTAGTCTCTGCCATGTCAGTGTCATTCTGTGTGTGCGTGAGGGGATCCAAAATATTTATCTGCAGGGGGGTTATCTGGTCACTTCCTGCTATCCATACACCTATGGCTAACATCCACACATCCTGACCGTTCCTGCTCCCAATTGCTCTATTTACTGACAGGGTTATGGGATTTTTCGTGGGGTCTGAACTATAGTCCCGCTGTATAGATAATATCTCCCATTCATCTTGTTGTACCCACCAATCTCTTTTGTCTGTCAACCTCGCCCATGGTTTCCACCCTCCTGTTGTCCAACCCGCGTCATACCAGCTGTTACAGAGACTACCTTTCACCTGTCCGGAAGCGCTCCTTTCACATCCTCTACCTTTTGATAGTCGTCACAGATGTACACATCTGTGTTTTTGTAGAAACTATTATACCCCCCGCAGTCTATAGCCTGACACAAATCAAGGTAAATGACGTGGTTGAGTCTCTCACATAGGGGAGAGTCAATCTGGCACCGCACCTTGGGGATGGGCCCTTAGTGTGTTGCTTCACTACTGCCCAAACTGCTCTTCTTCTCTCTCGTCTAGTTTCATTTCCTTTGTTACTGAGAGGTGGTTGGACACTACCGGGTGATTGTTCTTTGTGGTCTCGGTCCCCATACGCATGTTCCAACCCCAGAACTAATGCTGCAACTCCCACTACTACTACTACTGCTAGGACAACTGTTGTCTTTTTCCCAAACCCCATTGCCTTCCAAGTTATGGTGTACTACGCGGGGCTGTTCCCCGCCAAAACATCTCTTCCATCTATACATTTTGGATTGCTTTTCTAATTTCTGCCAATGGGCGGCTAGGAGGTGCGGCTGGGGCACAATGTGTCAGGTGGTGCCAAGGTGCTCCTTTTTTACCTTTAACCTGGACCGAGTGTGAAGTAACCTCCCCCACCTCGTACGGCCCGGACCACCTGGGTCAGTCCACTTCCTCTTGTGAACTTTGACCCTGACCCAGTCGCCTACCTTGACAGGTAGTGTTGCTTCCTCCTGCGGTTTCCTGTTCGCCAACTGGACCTGCGTAGAAAGGGCTGAAACCAGAGATGTTAGCTTTTTCATATAGTCTGTCATTTCTATTTGCTGAACATCTAACATTGGCATGTGGCCTCCATCTAGTGGAGGTCCTGGCATTTTTCTCCCTGTCATTATTTCGTGTGGGGTCAAATGTGTTTCTCGTCCTTCTGAGGACCTCATAGCCATGAGGGCCAATGGGAGCGCTTCTACCCATGTTAACTTGCTTCCTGCACATGCCTTAGCTATCTTAGCCTTCAATGTCTGGTTTGCTCTTTCCACCATTCCCTGTGACTGTGGATGATAACTGATCCGAAGGCATGAGTGATTCCCAGGGCCTGTTCTACTTCTCTTAGTAGTTTGTTGTTAAAATGTGTGCCATTATCTGACCTTATTCGCCTGGGGACCCCATACCTCGGGATGAGTTCAGTTTTGAGCCATTTCACCACTGTTTTTGCGTCCTCTTTTCCGGTGGGAATGGCTTCTACCCACCTAGAGAACCTGTCTACCATCACCAGAAGATACCTTTTTCCCCCTACCACATTTTCTGCGCCCATATCAGTATAATCTATACTGATATCTTGAAAACAAGCTGTGGGGACTGGGTACGCTCCATTTAGTGTGGTGTATGGTTTCTGAACATTATGCTCTCCACACACCCTGCATTCCTGACAAAAATGTGTCACCATGTCCCTCAAATTGGGGTGCCACCACAGCTCAGACAGATTCAGGAGAGTCTGTTTTCTTCCTTCATGTGTTGGTCTGTGTGCCTCAGGTAGCAACATTCTGCACATCTCGGCTGATGCTGCTATCTTTCCTTGATGAGTGGTACATCGTACATGTCTGTCTCCCCCTTTTTTCTGAAATAAAATGGCATTGAGAAAGCCATTGTTTTCAGAAACATCCATATGAAATGGGAGTGAGTAGTCTGGGAGGTGAGTGTCTCTGCCCTTGCTAGGGCACTTTTGAGGTCAGAGAAGGCGGCCTCGGCCTCTGTTGCCCATAGGAGGGGGGCGGTGAGACAGCGATGAGTTCTGTTGGTATAGTCAGGGATATGTGAGCGGCTGTATCCTGTGAGGCCCAGAAAAGACAGCATGTCTGCAACTGTGAGGGCTTCTGACTGTTGGGGGTTCTGTGAGACTGTCATTTGTTTAGCTTTGCTGGGCTTGGGCTTGTTTAATTCTTCCAGTTGTTTCTTTAACAATTGAGTTTGTAGTCTTTTTAATTCATCTTCTTGTTGCTCTGCTTCCTTTTTGGTGTTTTGACAGGAAATGACGCACATTCTCGCCCCATGTTGCATCGTCATTGTTTGCAGGCCTACTACTCCTCCTAACTGTGTCTGAACTGCTGTGGGTAATCCCCCTAGTACCCCATGGCGGAACAGCGCCACTGTGGCGGCGGACTGGTCCCACGGTTCCCTCATAGCACGCTGCCAAATCTTTTTGCTCTATCTGCATAGGCATCAAAATTTTCATCACTTAGTCTTTTTAAATCATGCCATGCTGCATGATCCCCAACTGTGGGATACATGCGGTGCAGCTCAGCCCAAATGCCAGGGGTTACTGCTGATGCAGGCACTGATGCGGGAACAGTGGTCCAGCTCCCCCTCTGGTGAGGGCAGCACTAGCTTCATCTGCTCCCATTACTCTACCCAATACTGCTCTGAGATCTCCCAAACACAGCTGCACTCCTGCTGTAAGACTATTGAAAGCTGTGAGGAAATGCTCAGCCCCTCCTGTCAGGGAGGGGAGTTTTGCACACAGAGAATCTAAGTCACCAAAACTGTAAGGGGTGTACATCAACAGTCCTCCTCCTCCTCCTACTGGGCGGAGTGGGCATTGTAGCCCGCCTCTGGTGTGTGGCGCGTCTGCTCTTCCTCACTGAGCTCATTCACTGTTCGACGCAGCTGCTCTTGCTGCTTTTTTATCTCTCTGAACTCTTTGTAAGTTTTTCCCTTATTCTAGTTGATCTTCGCAGCATAACTTCGTCAGGGTCCTCGTTGGTAAATTTACCTTTAAATGTGCCTGCTACAAAAACGTCTTGAGGACTTTGTGATCTAGATCTGGGCCTGCGTTTATGTCGTTTTTTAGTCCTTTCCCTAGAGCTGGAGCTTCTGTCTGTTTGCTCACTTTCCCTGCTGCTGTCTGACTGTTCGCTATCTTCCTTACTTCCTGAGTCTTGTGGGGTACTGTGGTGAGGTGGACTGGGTCCTTTTACTGACATGTGAAAATGCTCTGGATTTTGTTGGCAAAAAGACGCTGAATATGGGGTACTAGCTTTGCTTGGGCCGGCTGGGACTGTAGCCGCTGGTTGTGGTGGAGCCGCTGCTGCTCCCCCTGGCGCTGACTGTACCATTAAATTTAGATAACATTCTAAATCCTGTACGCGGCCCTCTAATGCCGGTATCAATGGGTCCTGTGGTACGTCTATTTGTAATGCATTTGGCTGTAAATGGGCAGTTACCACTGGGGCTTGGACTGTGGGTTTTGATGCCGTTGGACCTGTATACGGCGGCGGTGGAGCGGAAATTCTTAGGTTTCTTATATCTGGATAAAAAGGGTTTGTTGGCGGGGGCGCCTCAGCGGGCAGCGGGGTTTTCTCTGCGCTAGCGGTTTTATTCTGTTCAGCTTCTGTCTCAGTTTTGGTGAACTTTTGTCATCTTGTTTTGTCAATCCCAATTGTTTCTGTATTGCATTTGTCATTTTCAACCCCCCCCATATTTCTCTTTCTGCGCTTCATACTCCTTCTGCTTTGGTTTAGTCAATTTAAACCATTTTCTTTTCTTTTCCTCCTCTGCCTGCCTTTCCGCATACTCCAACTTACTTTTTTCATACTTCACTATTTCATTCACTTTCTCCGGGGACGGCGCCCTTCTCCCTCAATCCATCCTCCTCTCTCCCATTCTTTCACAATCTCTTTTGCTACTTTCTCCTCTCCTTTATGCCATACTTTTTCACTGCCCTACTAACACTTTACCATAAGGGGTCGTCATTTTACAACAAATAAGCAGTGAGAAAAAATCCAACAAGCCAAACCACAACAAAAATCACACATGCAACAACAAACAACTTTTTCATTAAGACTCCATCTAGAGCCTTTTTATGTACATCTCTATAATCTTTACAACTTAAAAAGTGACCTCTCACTCCTTTGCACAAATACACTCGCGGTGGACTCGTAATATTACAATGACAATCTGTTAACTGCAACTCTTTTTCAGGAGTTCACACAGAACCAAGGGTGGCAATTCACAATCACTCATCTGAACTATCTGTCCTTAGCAGTCTCCTACCTCGTCAACCATCTGGACGTATTTTCCTCTGACTATTTGTCCCTTTTCCTCTCCTACCGCCACCCGTATTATTCAACAATTCTCTTACAACTCTCTAGTTGTTTTTCTCTGTTTAATCACATCACATGCCCCAACATTTCATCTGTTTATATCCCTTTAATTACAGCACATTCAATCAATACTTTTCGCTTAAAACAACACTTACGACAGTTGAAATGTGATCACATCAATTTAGTTTTCAGCCAATAACAGAATTTTGATTTTAAACAGGCTTCTGCTTACCTTTTTTGTTGAGAGCTCTCAGTGATCACACCAACGAATCGCAGTATCGCCGCTCAGTCCCCTTCACGGGCTGCGGGATGTCAGTCCGGTGGCTGAGCTGAACCGGACGTGGGACACAATGCCAAGGTCCAGTTGGATTCCCCTGTCCAATTACGTTATCACGTCGGGGGTCACCAAATTTGTTGGGGAAATCCTTCTATAAACTGACAACTGACTCCATGATGTATTAACACAGCGTTTATTCTTGTGGTCAACAGATGAAATGCGTTCCGAGCAGTTACACGTGCACGGACCTGATGGAGACTTGTCTAGTACAGAGGTCCCCAAAAGGCACTTAGACAATATTGTGCTCAGGGTTATATTGGTTCCCTTGTGGGGCCTGATTGGTCAGCTATACTGTTGCTGGGTACAATCCCTGCTCTGCCTCTCCCTTCTTGCATGTCTATATTTTCAGTTATCATTTACTTCACAAGACAGCTATGTCCACTCCCTTCTAAGTTGGTATGTCCCTGTTCTCTGAGTTATCACCGTCCTGAACTTCAGTGTCCTTGGCCTCACCATCTCCTCCTCCCGTGCTCACTGTAGCATATCTGACTAAGATAGCCCTGTCTGTTCTCTCCCTCCTAGCTGTAACCCAGCTGCAAAGCATAATGTATAATATGTCACACATACACACATCTTATTTAGTCTTTGGTTAATTCAGTATATACTGTAAGCCAGCTTTTACGTGGCCGTTCCTGAGTGCCCTGTTCATCACCACCTCAGTCATTGTATTATTTTCCCACACTACTGTCTCTCATGTGGGTTCATTATGTTGGCACGTTGTCTGGGTCATTTCTTTAAATCATAAGAAGTTAATATGTATATAATATAAATGCTGAATGCCGTAATACCTGTTGATACTACAACAATGCAAAGGTTCTTAACCCTACAGTTTTGCACATATCATGTAAGACTTGATTTCTCCATTTTTTTGCAAAAAAACTCTCCAGAAAGTGCCCTTTAATGGTTTATTTTTCTATTTTTTTTCCTGGGGGCATACCCCCAGACCCCCTAGGAGAGGAGCCCACCCCCCCCCCTCTATCACAAATCACAATTAAACCCTGAAGGATAAAGACCCCAAAAAATTGCTTTGTACGTGGCAACATATGGGTTGCCCCCCAAATCTCACTCCAAGGTTTTTGGGAAAAGTTTGGCAGCCCTGTTAACACTTCATTCAAACTGGACGAAACCAAATAAAATTAAGCTGCAAGCAGCGATGGAGGGCCTCGCTAAACCGCGCCAGTCGGGGTTACTTGCGGACGCCTCTCCTTGCGACCGCAAATTTGCGCGTCACTCATACCCTGAAAATCGTCGCCAATGAAAAGGGAACTCCCTGCTGAGTTCATTGATACCTCACACAAGCCTATATGTTATAAAGGTCATTATCCGTGAAAGGGGCGTGGCCGCATCATAAGGGGGCGTGTCAAACATCACCAATAAAAAGGGAATCTCTGCTGAGTTCATTGATACCTTACACAAGCCTATACGTCATTCATGTCATTATCTGTGAAAAGGGGCGTGGCCGCATCATAGTGGGGCGGGTCAACATCACCAATAAAAAGGAAGTCTCTGCTGAGTTCATTGATACCTCACACAAGACTGTACGTTAAACGTTCATTTATGAAAGGGGGCGTGGCCTGAGTGACTGGCGGGGTCATAATATAGGGCCGGCCTCAGTATCACATGTAGACCACACGTTTTAAGTTTCATGTAAATCGGATGATGTTTGTCCTTTAAGGTATATTTCTCTTGTTGCCAGATGGTGGCGCTATCTCCAAAACTCCATATGGCCTGTAGGTCTCCTCAGGCCTGGACTCTTGGTTTTGTGGGACATTTAAAGCAGATACGACAACGTACACTGTAGTTACAGTCACTTAATTCTTCATTGCTAACACTCAAGATGGCCGCCATGCCACGCCCACACCGTATGACGAAACGTTTTTCTTTTAATAACTTTTCATCTTAAACATCTTATGATGACACAGACCAAGTTTGAAGTTGACGGATAAAATCTCTAGGAGGAGTTCGTTAAAGTATAGCACCTTGTCTTTTAGGCCTACTTCCTGTTGCCAAAGGGGCCGCTATGACTTTGAGCGATTCGGCGTGTAGATGTCGTCAGGGGCGGACTCTGATGAATCCTGAAAAGTTTCAAGCAGATTTGACAAAGTACACTGTAGTTACAGCCATTTTAACAGTGATCGCTAAACACTCAAAATGGCCGCCATGCCAAGCCCACCACCGTTTGCGAAAAGTTTTTCTTTTAATAACTTTTTCTCTCAACATCTTAAGATGACTCAGACTGAATTGAAGTAGATCTGATGAAATCTCTAGGAGGAGTTCGTTAAAGTATAGCCACCTTGTCCCTTTAGAACTACTTCCTGTTGCCACTAGGGGCGCTATGACTTTGAGCGAAGTTCGGCATGTAGATGTCGTCAGGGCCGGACTCTGATGAAACCTGGAAAGTTTTGAGGCAATCGGACAATGTCCACTCAAGTTACACTCACTTCCTGTTATAAGGCATATTTCCTGTTGCCAGATGTGGCGGCTATCTCCAAAAACTCCATTTTGGCCTGTGGGTGTCCTCAGGCCTGGACCTCTTGGTGTTTGTGGGAAATTTCACAGATACGACAACGTACACTGTAGTTACAGCCAATTCATCTTCATCGCTAAACACCCAAAATGGCCGCCATGCCCCCCCCACCGTAATGACGAAAAGTTTTCTTTCTTTTATAACTTTTCATCGTCAACATCTTAGGATGATACACACCAAGTTTGAAGTTGATCGGATGAAATCTCTAGGAGGAGTTCGTTAAAGTATAGCACCTTGTCTTTTAGGCCTACTTCCTGTTGCCACTAGGGGGCGCTAGACTTTGAGCCATAGCTGGTGTAGATGTAGTCAGGGCGGACTCTGATGATCCTGGAAAGTTTCGAGCTATCGGACAACGTACGCTCGAGTTACCCCACTTCCTGTTTCGGTGGCGAATCGCACAAATGGCCGCCCCGCCACGGCCACGCCCTATATGACGAAAGTTTTTCTTTTAAAACTTTTCATCGTTAACATTAAGATGACCACACACCAAGTTTGAAGCTGATCGGACGAAAGCTCTAGGAGGAGTTTCGTTAGTAACGACATGTGGAAATGGGCAAAATCGCACTAA
>NW_022602776.1:0-35468 GCF_008692095.1 Etheostoma spectabile | reverse complement strand
CATGATATGCACCATGTTGATGTCAGTGGTTCCCATGTGAAGAAATATGACATGGTTTCTTATATGCCTACATACATGTTAACTTCCAGACAGGCTTCCAGACGCACGCTCCATCCTGGACAGTTTATTGGTCGTGCAACAGATTCATCTGTAATACAGAGACCATATAGGGGTACCCATTGCAAAATCTGTGATTTGAAATATGTGAAAAAATGTAGTCTATAATAAAGTTCTTACCATCGCTTGAAGAATTGTCATGAACCTCCTTGGGCTTCGGCGCTGCCTTTTTGGACACTTGTCATCTTCTGTCTCGATGCTGGACGTGTCCCTCAGCCGCCGACACCGGTTCCACAGCTTTGGCGTAGGAAATCTATGTTAAGAGAACATTTGTGATTCCAGTAGTGAACAAAGAAGAAAAGAAAAGCAGTTCCATACAGAGAAAATATTTATTTACATATAGGTGAGCGCAATAGGTCCTGTACACAGCCATATTTTTAACTGGATATGTGGCCCAGCTGCTGTGGGCAAATGGCACGTGTGATTGGAGCAGAGGGAGGTGCCATGGAGCTCCTGTAGAGCTATGAGCAGCTAATCCATCTTTCTCCTCAAATGTCCCATCCGGATTCATCTGAAATAACAGATCATACAATTTGTACTGATTGCAAAATATGTAAATGTATACAGTCAGTGTAAACATTGTACATGACAGGATTCTGCATTTGTAGCCCAGATACTTGTGTAATGGGGAGACACAGCATCCACAGAAATGCATAGTTTAGTTTGTAAAGCCAGCTACTGCAGCTGTGTAGAACACATTACGTCCCTTGCTGTATCTGTCACTCAGATTGCCAATAACTGGCTAAAGTGCGTTGCAAAGATGGCTGCCGATCTACCTGGACTAAGGATTTTGATTCTTTGGCTTTTTTCTGTTACTGTACTACACTAATTAAACAAGAGAAAACGGATATCTTATTTGTAACATAAACAAAGCATTTTACATGATTACACAAACATACAATGCAACAAAGCAGAAACGTCGTGCACAGCAACAACACAAGTGCAAGATTTATGCAATCCATCTAAAGCACAACTCTGGGCCTCGCCCTTTTGAATGGGAGAGCTAGGGCCCTTCTATGATAGCATCAAAATCATCATGTTTAAAACACTAAGACGGCTCGACACAACATGAAACTTACTCCAAGTCTCACCTGGCGGCTCAACACATGGTTTGTGCACAAATAGTTTACTAAACAGAAAAGACTTGGAGCAGCTCACTGCATGACTAGCTTAGCACAATGGCGGACGACGTTGATAACTAACTAAAGTTAGTTGTTGACTTCAGCCAAACATTTATTTTTGGTCAACCTGACTAGAACCGGAATATAACAAAGCCATACGAGGGAAAGAGTTTAATGTTAAACCACAAACCCTCCCATTACAACCACAACATAATTTAACTGCAAAGTATTTTCGCTTACCTCTCCGTGAGCTGAGCCGCGCAGCATGGTCCTGGTCCCGTAGCTTTTTCTTCTCCTAACGGAGGAATCGGTCTGCTCAGAGCAGCGGCCCCCTACTGTGTGTGGGGTTGTAACGGTTAGGTTTTCAAACTGAATAAAGAAGTGAATTATCTTAGTTGTGAAAATCGTCCCATTGATAGATTCCTCTTTTAAGTTGTTTCACACTAAGACAGTTAAAAAAACGAAGTCAAGCAAAAGTACTGTTTTTAAGCTAAATTGATATCAGCCTTAAATAAATGCTATGCTGTTTATCTTTCTTAAATTTTATAAGTCGAATCATTTTTGATTGAATAAATCAAGTGACAGCAAACCCTGCTACTTCTAACTCAGAACAACCAAAAACCACCAAACGGGAACGTTGTGAAGGTACGGCGCAACCGCAGGGGAACGTTACCGTTGGTTGGTTCTCTTAACGTTTAGAGAACGTTATAACCAGGAGGGAACGTTCCCTAAACGTTAGCTTTTGGTTTGGTTCGAACGAACCTTTAGAGAACCAAAAACTAACGTTCCCTAAACGTTCTGTGTTAGTGGGGTAGACCTCTCTGTTAAAGATTAAGATCCTTTTTAAAACATAAAAGTCCGCAAAATTGCGTTCGCTAAGCCCACCAGACTCCATGTAAATAATCAGTGATTTTAGCATCGTAAAACACGGTTTTCTAAAACATCTCTGAGCTTGTCTGGAGCAACGATCGGCTACGTTTTGTCAGTGTTTTCTTTCTTTCATTCCAATTTCGGGTCTGTCAGTCACAGTGAAAACCGGGGACATTTCCGGGGACAGGTCCAGCCGGGGACAGATCGCCAAAATCGGTGACTGTCCCCGGAAATGGGGGACGTCTGGTCACCCTATCTCAAACATATTTCAGCGCCTTTCAGCTACTGCCATCTTTGGGACCAAATTTTGCTCGAGCATGGCTAAACATACAACTTCTCGAAGCTCTCCACGTCCTGAATATAGCTGTCTTAAAATGAGCTGGCTAAGTTGTATCGTTGCAGAGAAATTTGTTCTAAAGTTTATAAAAATTTGTATGTGTGAATATTCCCTCCCTCTCTCGCTCTCTCTCTCTTTCTCCCTCTCTCTTTCTCTCTGTCTCTCACCCATTTCTCTCCCTCTGTTGGTCTCATTCCCTTCCTCTCTCTTTTTTTTTTTTAACTGTTTTTTGTTATTTTTCAAAAAAAAATCCTTTTTTTAATTCTTTTTTTTTCAACAGGAAGAGGGAAATTTTGCAGCAGCAAGAGCAGTCAGCAGCAAACACATGGTGAGTAAAGAAGCGTGAATGTGGAACTCAAGTGTCTGTCGAACAAAATGGGTTGAAAATGATTTGTTTTTGCCCTATTTCACTCTCTAACATCACAAGGGCATGTTTATTAATTCCTTTATGCCTTTGTAAAGTTAAAAAAAAACTGTTTTATAGATAGCCAAAGAAAATGTTATGGCATAGATGTAAATGTGGGATTTTCCAAATTTCCATCTGTCAGATGATAAATAGATAGTAATTTCTTTTGTTTGCTTTAGAAGATAGTTGGTTAGTTATCTAGCTACATAATGCATGCATTCTATAGCTAATTTGTCACTTTGTGTTGTATATTTCTACTGTGGCCACTCACTCTGGAGTTTGTAGTCATCAGCAGCCCAACAAATTTCAGAATTAACGTTTATGTAACCATCTGGGCTTCACAGGAAGACATAAAAAAGTTAATTTGTGTCTCGATTTGCTAAGCTAACTTTCCTTGACAAGCAAACAGGAGCCACAGTATGTGAACAGGATATTATAAACCGTCTGACGATACTTTTCATTAATTCCAAAAACTCCCAGCAGTTGGAAACAATGGACAGAGGTACCAGAATGAGTGTTACGGAGCTGTGTGAGATTGATGACCTGGCCACTGTTTTGGTGTTGGACCCCATGCTGGGTTTCAGCACCCATAAAATGAACATCGCTCCCTTACCTGAGACCCACTGTTGGGGTTTTCTAAAAGAAACCCTGCTCAGCTTTCAGCAATCACAGGATTTCAAGACAACATTCAATACACTGACCTCTGGTGACTATTTTAAATCTATTGGAAGCCATCGTTAGCATCTCCTGAGGGAACACATCTATCACTACTGCAGTGCTTTCCTGTTGGACAGTGGTGTTGCGATAGAGTCCACTGATAGATACTCTTGTGAGACCAATGGAGCATGGGTAACCTCAACGAGGCACTGGTTTGCAGGACAGCGTGTCAAAGTCCTGCTGGGCTGCCTAGCAGACTTTGGTCCAGCCAACAGTGCTGTGCTGAAAGCTGGAGTCAATGACTTTAGCGTGATGTATTCCTTACGCAAAAAGTGCGATCATCTCTGGCTTGGTCCTGCAAGTTACATTAACCATGACTGCAATCCAAATGCAAAGTTAGTTGCTTGCAAGTCCTGTGCATATGTTGAAGTGATTAGACCCATTTCACCTGGTGAGGAGATCACATTTTATTATGGTCCAGACTTTTTGGGGGAAGGAAAGGAAATCTGTGAATGCTAAACCTGTGAGAAGAATGGAGACGGTTACTTCAAACAGGATCCTGTAAAGAGCACTACCACAGCCAACACAGAACCTGTGTCTCACCCTCCCAAAATGAAAAAGAATGGTAAAAGAACAGAAGCGGAAAAAGAAACATTAAGTGTGCTGGCTCATAACTTATTTTAGCCGTGCAACAGAAAAGCTGTTTGATCGTTTAAATTGTTTTTCCAATTTTTGTCATTAACATTGTGAACACTCTTCTTTCTTAAACTCCTCTACATGCAACAGGTTGCAGTATTGGGAAAAACCTTTCAGGCAAGATGGTAAGTAAAAATTAATAGGGAATTTACTTCGTGATAGTTTGCTGAGGAGGCAGAGTCTTAATTTTGTGTTTTATCCGCAGAACACTAAAGTATGTGGACTCTGCCATGCAAGCTTCACCAATCTGAAGCAACACCTCAAAGTGTCGCACACTATCCCGAATGAAACGGAGTTCCAACTTCTTATGAAGTATGGGACTGCCCGGTAAGATTAAGTCAAATTGTTTCTCATATTTAGACATATGTTATCGGCTTGTATTTCTAAACTGACTTATTTTTTTATTTTCAATCGCAGAACTACAGTCAGCTTGGACTGCAGCCTGTGTGGGAAGAAAAAATTAGTGCGCCTGGACAAACACTTGCAAGAAACACACAGCATGATTTTAAATACAGTGAGTGTATTGGTTTTAATTTGCTAAAAAACACATGTGCAACATCTGTGGCAAATCTTATGTTTTATTCCTCTCAAGTTTTGTAATTTTTAGGGCCCAAGCAACGAAAGAGCCAAAGGCCCTTTGAAACTGAAGGAATTATAATTTTTTAACCCCGACGCTGCTTGCATCTTTGATATAATTTGTTTTTTAATAGGAAAGAGAACCGATTGTGAAGCAGGCAAAGAGAGCAGCCATCATCACAGAGCTTTCTGAGCTGCGGAGGTCCGGGCCTGAGAAGCCCATGGAAATCAATGGATATGTAAAAGTTATAAAGTAATAACAGAATAAACATGAATAGACAATCAATATCACTAGTGACATACAATGCTGTAGTAAGAGTCAGCGTACAGTACATGTGCATTGTGGTCTGTAATTCATAAATAAACATGCATTTTCCTGCATATTCTCAAGTGATAGCTAATGTTACATGGTTGTTACTCTTTTAAAAGGATAGGCTATTATGATATGTTGCTCAAAATCAACTTAACAAATGTGATTAGCAGCAATACAGACATTTAACGTCCAGGAACTGACATTATAAACACCACTACACAGGATCTGGAACTCATCGACAATTTAGCACATGTAGAGTGTGAAATAGGTTTTGTTAATAGGGTTATTAGAAGATTATTTTGATACACAAAGCATACTGTTATATTGATTTTTTTTGCAGATGCAGCAATGGAGGCAGAGCCGAGAGAGGAGGCAGAGCCGAGAGGAGTGAGACCTGGACAGCTACATTTTTTTGCTTTTCTATTTTGTTTTTCACTTCTTCTTTTTTTTAAATAAAGGTTTTATTGATAATGAGTTTCACACGGTATTGTTTTGATTGAAGTTGAGGTTTCCCAACCTAGCATCACACAGTTTTCAAATTAACTACAAACCTTTTTCTTAGAGAAAATACAAACACTACAGCCTTTTTATATTTTATTTATTAACAAATAAAATTACAACCATTCTGACATTCAATCAAAACATGAAGTTATAGTAAGGGAACGCTTATCATTATTAAGGGAACGCTTATTCACGCGATCACGCGTGAATGCAAGGACGGCGTCCGCCAGTAACCCTCGACACGCGCAGGTTAGCGAGGGCCCGTCCATCACTGCTTTCAGTTTTTCCTGATTGTACATGAATGTATGGGTTCCAGCTGCCTCTCAATACCACAATCACCTCTGCTTTATGTACCGGGTGAGTCCTCCACTCTGCATCAGATCACAGTCAAGACGACCACAGTTAGTCTCGCTCATGACAAACCTTGCTATCTGTTGACTTATTGTGCATTTGCCTCTTATTATCCTTTCTCTTGTGCCTCACTGCCATTGGAACCTTAGTCCTGCTTCAATCCTGCCTACACTGGACCCCCCCCCCCCCCACCACTAGCCGGCTTCCTGTCTCCTTTGAAGGACTTGCGCCTTCCTGGAAACCACCGAACCTGTTCACCCTGTTCAAACCTGAACGTGCTTTTCCCCCTCAAAAACCTAGACTTGACACTTGAGTACTGTTGAGTTATAAAAAGTTATAAACTGTGTGATGCAGTCAGGATGGGATTAATATGCATATGTCTCTGAAGAAGGCAGGATGGCCATTTGTTCCTCACCTCCCTTCCTCCCCTGTTTCTCTGACTGTAAAGTATTGATCTGGTCAAGTCTGGCATTCAACATATGGAAAGGAGCTTCCTGCTATGCAACAAAAGTCTCCAGTCTGTCTCCTGTCCCCTGGGGTCTGGTCTAGGCTAAAACAATACAATGTTGATTGGAATATGTTGATGTCAGAGTTTCACATTTACACAACATAACCATTTGCCCTGCAACCAAAAGCGACCCCCAAAGGTGCAGACCATCATTGGTCAGCAATGATTGCTTTTAGTTTCAATAGTAAAGTGTCTTATCCCTTCAGCGCTATACCTTTTTACAACCTATTTAAAACCTTTCTGTTTCCCATAAAAGGCTATGACGTACCTAGCACTAAACCAACCAGACTCCATTTAAAAAACAGTACTTTTAGCGTGTACAAAGCCAACATATGTTCACGTGGAAATCGGTAAAAAGTTTTGTTGATTTTTACCAACACTAGAGTTGTGATGGTTGGAAAAGTGTGATTTGGGAGAAACCGTGCTTGATATCTGAATGCCCATTCAGCCCAATAAACACAACAAGTCTTGTCTTCGGTTTCAACTTTTAATTATGTTTCTACGTTAAAGTATGGCAATGCAGCGTGGCCCCAAAGAGGTGTTGTTTTGAGCTGTGTTGAGTGATATCCCATTAAAGTCTATGAGTAATTTTGCACCATTTTTTGCAGATTTTGCAGATTACACACGTTTTCATGTAATTTGTGTGCACGTGTTGGCAACGCTCCTTAACCTATAGTAGCCTACTAACGTTAGCTACTTCATGACAGCTAGCTACTATCCGGTTAACAGTCAGCTAGCATGTCTATGCGCTCTAACTTAGCTTAACGTTTTAAATCCCAAAATACTTAAGTTACGTTGATTATTGTTAATTACTGTTAAAGTTGTTTATTGTGTAATGCAGCTTACAGTAGATGGCAGCTGATTAGACAACAAAACAACAATAATAGGTTTACTAACGTAACTTTTATATGTAATTAATTATGTTAACGTTAAAGAAAACATACAATTAGTGCAAAAAATGCATCCCTTTCTCTATTTTCCTATGACAGTGAATTAACTATAAACCAGCAGGAGTAACGGGGGGGCAGACACAGAGCGCTTTCAGCAGCAGACCTAACAGTAAGTATCTCTTTGTCCCATAGTTATTACATAGAAGGAGTCACATTGTAAAGTAAATGTATCTGTAAGTTACCATGTAAAATTGTCTGTAACGTTTGATTAGATTTTTCGAGTATAATTCCACGGTTCCATTTCTTAATATTACTTTATTTTTTTAAGTGGCAGGTTGCTATGCATTTTTTAGACTTTTATGCAATATAATCTGACCTTTGTTTGCAATGTACCCACTACATTGTTAAATGTAAAACAGTAACAACATAATGTAACAATAACTTATATCTTCAGTCAATCAAGTTAAAAGAAAAAGAAAGCTTGCAAAAAATGATGAGAAAAGAGTCTTCGGACAGCAGTGTAGGTAACTCTGATAGCTGCTAATGTGCAATGGTAAAACACAGAATATAGTACACACATAACAGACCTTGTAAACTGTGGCTTTTTTGCGACAATGCAAACTTTGTCAATAAAATCAATGGAAATCCAAAATACTTCCAAAATGGCAACTTTGGTGAAAGCAGAGGGGGGTTCAAGTTCTGTCTATGGGTCTCCTGCTCTGCACTCTGTTAAGTGGCAAGACTTTTTTTTTTTTTTCACTTGTCAAGCTGACCAGATGTCACGGGGCGAGCCGCATCAAAGAGTCCATTTGTTATATCAAAATTGAGACTGTAACTAAATTTCGGTCAATTTCGGTTTAAAATAGAAATCGTGACACCCTTAGTGTTTCAATCAAGGGCAAAGTCAGGCAAAACAGTTGTGTGTGATGTATACTAATTACAAGTATGTAGAGCCAGATGTGTACAGTAAGGTTAGACAGTAGTAGTAGTAGTATTTACTGCCAAACAAAGTGTATGGGAACACCTTACAAAATACATGTGTGTGAACATACTGTTGAGTTCATAACAGGAATTTATTAAATTATCAAGATTTGTCTATATTACTGTAATATAAAATTCATACATGTTGTCTGTATGTGTGTGGCTTTTTTCTAACAAAACTTAGTTTACTTACTTAGCTTACTTTAAGGTTACGGATGCTAAATTGTTATCTACAGTCAAGTTATGTGATGCATTATCAATTTAGTTTTATAGCATCTACACTTACCAATCAATGACATACAGCAGTACAAATGTTCTGTTAAGACAGTGACAACTGAGTTATTGGGCTGAACGATATTGTTACATGATATATGTTACATATGCATATGTAACATCATGTGACAGAGCAACATACGTTTGTTTTTCAAGTGGCAATAGCTAGCTAAAGCACTAACATGTTGTTTTATAACAGTTAACAAAGGTACAATTAGCTAAAAACAGCTAACCATAATATGACCAAGGTGCTACCATTAGCTAATATTAGCGCCGATGCTAACGCTAGCTAAGCACGCTAGCTAGCATCGATGTTAACGCTAGCTAAACGCGCTAGCTAAGCGCGCTAGCTAGCGTTAGCATCGGCGCTAATATTAGGTAATGATAGCACCTTGGTTAATTTTATTATATACTAATATTAGCGCCGAAGGTAACGCCATACTATTATTAGCGCTAGCTAGCTAGCGTTAGCATTGACGCTAATATTAGCTAATGATAGCGAAGCATAATCTTTCAAGCTTTATGTAACGTTTCGCCCTTTATTCGTGTTTGCATTCTGAGGTAGAAAGCGACTCCAGCCATTTTTTTTAAACACAACAGATGTATTTCTACCGTTCAAAAGCGTTATTAGATAACAGACAGGCTAGGCTACTTACTGTAGAAGGTTCTAGACCACAATGACGCCTCCTTCAAAGCTGCGCAGTTACGTTTCATGAGGCGTTCAGGGAAAGTCCAACATTCCAGTGCCGAGTGAGTGAGTGTGTGTGTGTGTCTGTGTCTGTGAGAGAGAGAGAGAGAGAGAGAGAGAGATGCTAAACTGGATGAATATTTTAAATCAGTAAGAAGTTGAAAAAGAATGGGTTTAACCTAATGTAAAAACAAGGAATAAATTAAAAAATGCTTTTAATGCTAAAGCTAAACTGGGTTGCTGGTAAAAATGGGAATCAGATTTATTTTCCAGGTATGATGACACATACGAGGAATTTTGCTTTGATCGTATATTGGTCACGATGCGCTCGTACATACAAAACTAACCAAAAAACAAACAATATACACCTAATATTTACACACACACTCTACAGAAGAAGAATAAGTTCTAAAAATCTTGCACCAATGATAAAAGCACCTGATTATTTGCATGGTCTAGTGGCATTCGCGGAGTTTGCACTGCCTACTTTTCTCTGTCTCTCCCCTATTGGTTAAAACCTTTCTATTGACATGGTGGCAATTACTGTTCCAACAGCATTCATAATATCTAAATATTAAATACGATGAAAACATGTTGCAAACATTTGACTTTTATTACATTTTCAAACAAAACTCCATACATACAAAACACAACAAGGCTTTTCACACATAACATCTCTCCCCCCCCCAACAAATGTATTTATCATCCCCCTTCACTACCTCGGCCTTAGTGACCCTCCTTCCCTTCACGTGTAGTTCACATAAAATGGCAGCTTTACCATTGCACTCTGAAGAGGGACCCCAAGGTCCTCCTCAATGTGAAAAACCTTTTCCCCCTCAGTCAAAAGTTGGAGCATTCCTGCTTTACCCTCCATCTTAATGGTCCCTAACGCGCTCACGACAATCACATTGTCGGTCTCCTGTAGGGAAGGAATAAACCTTTTGTTCACCAGCATCTTTAAACACATATTTTTGCAATTATGTAAGGACAGGATGATCACAATGGCTGAAATTAAATCTGACATTTTTATTTCATATTATTTAAACAGGTAAAAATCTTAAAACATTTTAAGCATACATATAAGAAACTATAATAAAAAATAATAATAAATACATAATGGCTCTTTACTGATTACAGATAATTATTTAAGTTTGTTATATATTAATTATTTTATAAATTATATATGATCTTTGTTGGATTTTAAGGGCGTATACTGCTTGTTCATGTGTGTTTTTCATGTTTAGATTAACAATCAAATAATGTATAAAATCATAGAAACTTCATCCTAAACCTACCTCACAACTGTGAAGTTTGTGGACTGAACACGGCAGCCATAAGAGGACTGGCGTCTTCTCAGGTGTGTCAGCCGCCTCGTTGCCTATATCAAAGAGAACAGGGCTGCCTCCCGCCACAGAGTGATGGACACACCCGTGCTTTGTCCTTTAAAAAACACGAGAAAAAACAGAAAGAAAAAATAAGAATTTCTTTGCTCCCATTTCCATGAATATTTCCTCTAAATAAAAACAAAAGTAACATTCAACTACATGAAGCTGTAGGCCTGTAGCAGTACATGGTTCGGAAAAGGTTAATAATCATCGGTCCAAACACAGCTGACATTAAATAGCTACCTGCTCCAGCACCACCGTCTTCAATGGCACCATCTCTTTTCCCACCTTTACCATTTTTACAGCAGAGATCTAAAAACAATACAATGTAACATTGTCAAATAGACATGTTGTACTAACAGCCCATAATATAATTTTTTTTTTCAAACGTACCTCTACCACCTCTCCCTGTACTGTGAGGAACCCCTCTTTAACGGTTTCCGTCCTTGACTCCAGTTAGTGTTGAGGTGGGGCGTAGAAGTTGTTCTGCTCTTGTGCGCAGCTCCTCCTCACCTCCACCGGGGCCGACCTGAAGAACTGTGTTTCTTTTGTTATATTAATGGAAAATGGTGGGCCCTCACCCCGCAGGCTGTAGCCACGCATTATATAAGCCGCCTTGGCTCACTCTTCCTGCGAAGGCCTCAAATAAGGTTATTTTAATCAGGCTGCACCCCGTCCTGATGATGACAAGCCTGTTGAGTTTGGTTGTCAAGGCCTTGGCAACCCCACTCTCCTCATCAAAACCCACGACACCACCCACCTCTCATCCCTCATCGCCACCACAGTGACGTGGAGTGGAGGAGGCCTCGAATAAGGGGTCTGTGGGCGCTCAGAAACAACCTTTTGAAGTGCCATTCTAAAATAAACACAAAGAGGCTTAATTAGAAAACACACACACACAAAACCTCACCCTGCATATTTTTTCCAATATGTATTTTAATTAATGCTGCCAAATTATCCGCAGACACTAAACATTAACAGCCTATAGACAACAATTTTCCCCTGCAGTCTAGTTAATTTGAGACAATGCTAGACTAAAGCCCTAGCTAGTTTCATGACTTTCTTCATAAAAGGCTTAAGGGCACAAAACATGGCTACAGGCTACATATACTATTAGCCCTTATTTAAGATAAAATAGTCTCTATAATAAATATCTTTAGGCTAATAATAATTATTCCCTTAAGCTAAGAACAAAGTTAGCCTAGTGTAAGAGAGAGTATAGAATAATATAGAATAGAATAGAATAGAATGCCTTTATTGTCATTATACACAAGTACACGGTACTTGTGCAACGAGATTAAAGCAATCCCTTTGCAGTGTTGACACAAAAAAAATATAAGAATATAAACAGTATAAAATATCAAAAATATAAAGTCAAAGATAAAAAGTGTAGTGACTGTCAAGTATACATATATAATCAGCTTGAATAAGCATAGGTAAGTGTTAACACTCAATAAATAATATTGCACAGTGATGGAATGAAATGATTAAGTACTAATATTAAGTAAATACATATTGCACAGTAATGGAAAGGTTAATGTATTAATATTGCACTGTATGAAATGAATTGCACAGATTCCAGTGTCCTATGAGGTATTATATAACAGTAACAGTATACAATAATATTGCACAGTCGACGGAATGAAGAAGACAGTCCGGGGGCCGGGGGGGCTGTGGAGTGGAGTCAGTGCATATGTGAGTTCAGGGGTGAGTTCAGGGTCGTTATGGCCTTCGGGAAGAAACTGTTCTTGAGTCTGTTGGTCCGTGCTCTGATGCACCTGTAGCGCCTTCCTGAGGGCAACAGGTCAAACAGATCAGAGCCGGGGTGGGAGCTGTCCTTATGATGTTCTCTGCTCTGCTGAGGCAGCGGGAAGTGTAGATGTCCGTCAGGAGGGGAGAGGCAGCCGGTGATCTTCTGTGCTGACCTTACAACCCTCTGCAGCCTCTCCCTGTCTGCCACGGTGCAGCTGCCGTACCATACTGTGATGCAGTAGGTCAGCAGGCTCTCGATGGATGAGCGGTAGAAGGTCCCAGCAAGTTGGAGTCCAGGTCGTACTTCCTGAGGACCCTCAGGAAGTGTAGTCGCTGCTGGGCCTTCTTGATGACCGCTGTGATGTTTGGCTGACCAGGAGATGTCAGCTGAGATGAGGACACCAAGAAACCGAAGGTGTGGACCCTCTCCACACACTATACAGTTAGCTATTATATAACAAATTTTTCTATTAAGGTTTAATGTAATGTTGATAGCCTACATGTTAATATTAACTTAATTTAGAAGAAAATTGTCTGTATCATTACTATTATAACTTTTATTGCATAACCTAAGAGACAGATAGTAGGTTGACATAAGCTAGGTTACACAAAAACAAAGATTGCTATTTCATGAGTTATTATCCTGAAAGGCTTAAGGACATCAAAAGTATACATATATATATTGGCTCACCCTTAATATTGATAAAATTATGTGTATAAGTTATGAAATATTCCAACTAATTTAACAGAAGAAAATTACCCCTACCTTTCTCAAGTGTTGTCTTGCTTGTCTTTCTTCAAAATGAAGTTGTTCAATGAAATGTTTTTGGGATTTACAGTAGGATAAGATTCCCGCCACTGATGCTGATTCGCTTGGAAAGTCTTTGAAGTTGCCGGTTGCTATTTTTATTGATCAGTTTATTTTTAGATAGACACATGCACGCACGCACGCACACGCACATGTGTGTGTGTGTATCTCTGGCTAGCTTTTGCACCACTACTGGAATGTCTTCTTGTGTGTGTGTCTCTGGTGTCTCTGTGTGTGTGTGTGTGTGTGTGTCTCTGTGTGTGTGTCTATGTGTGTGTGTGTTTATCTGTGTGTGTCTATCTGTGTGTATGTGTGTGTGTCTATCTGTGAGTGTGTCTGTGTATGTGTGTCTATGTGTGTGTGTGTGTGTGTCTCTGTGTGTGGGTGTGTGTGTGTCTCTGTATGTGTGTGTGTCTGTCTGTGTGTGTGTCTCTATGTATGTATGTGTGTGTGTGTGTGTGTGTGTGTCACTGTGTGTTTGTGTCATCTCTTTCCAAAAAACGTATGGAACAACAAATAATCAAAACACTGTAAAAAATACTTTTTGGCACTAAGTAATGAGCTTCTACTGTGGGACTTGAACCGCAGTCTCTGGCATGAAAGACATGTGCACTAACCACTAAACCATGTCTTACATGTCTTAGTGAAGAAATATACATGGTACTATATAATTTATCTGTTTGCATGTGTTTCTGTGTGTGTCTATGTGTCTGTGTGTCTCTGTGTGTGTCTCTGTGTGTGTGTGTGTGTCTATGTGTGTGTGTCTCTATCTGTCTGTGGGTCTGTGTGTCTGTGTGTGTGTGTGTGTGTGTGTGTGTGTGTGTGTGTGTGTGTTGTGTGTGTGTGTGTCTCATAACCACAGCACCACCACCAAAGGATTTGTTCAGGAAGCTATACACTCACCGGCCACTTTATTAGGTACACCTGTCCAACTGCTCGTTAACACTTAATTTCTAAGCAGCCAATCACATGGCGGCAACTCAGTGCATTTAGGCATGTAGACATGGTCAAGAGAATCTCCTGCAGTTCAAACCGAGCATCAGTATGGGGAAGAAAGGTGATTTGAGTGACTTTGAACGTGGCATGATTGTTGGTGCCAGAAGGGCTGGTCTGAGTATTTCAGAAACTGCTAATCTACTGGGATTTTCACGCACAACCATCTCTAGGGTTTACAGAGAATGGTCCGAAAAAGAAAAAACATCCAGTGAGCGGCAGTTCTGTGGGCGGAAATGCCTTGTTGATGCCAGAGGTCAGAGGAGAATGGCCAGACTGGTTCGAGCTGATAGAAGGGCAACAGTGACTCAATAAACCACCCGTTACAACCAAGGTGGGCAGAAGAGCATCTCTGAACGCACAGTACGTCCAACTTTGAGGCAGATGGCTACAGCAGCAGAAGACCACATCGGGTGCCACTCCTTTCAGCTAAGAACAGGAACTGAGACTACAATTTGCACAAGCTCATCGAAATTGGACAATAGAAGATTGGAAAAGCGTTGCCTGGTCTGATGAGTCTCGATTTCTGCTGCGACAGTCGGATGGTAGGGTCAGAATTTGGCGTCTCCAACATGAAAGCATGGATCCATCCTGCCTTGTATCCACGGTTCAGGCTGGTGGTGGTGGTGTCATGTGGTGGGGAATATTTTCTTGGCACTCTTTGGGCCCCTTGGTACCATTGAGCATCGTTGCAACGCCACAGCCTACCTGAGTATTGTTGCTGACCATGTCCATCCCTTTATGGCCATAATGTACCCAACTTCTGATGGCTACTTTCAGCAGGATAATGCGCCATGTCATAAAGCTGGAATCATCACAGACTGGTTTCTTGAACATGACAATGAGTTCGCTGTACTCAAATGGCCTCCACAGTCACCAGATCTCAATCCAATAGAGCATCTTTGGGATGTGGTGGAACGGGAGATTCGCATCATGGATGTGCAGCCGACAAATCTGCGGCAACTGTGTGATGCCATCATGTCAATATGGACCAAACTCCCTGAGGAATGCTTCCAGCACCTTGTTGAATCTATGCCACGAAGAATTGAGGCAGTTCTGAAGGCAAAAGGGGGTCCAACCCGTTACTAGCATGGGGTACCTAATAAAGTGGCCGGTGAGTGTACATTGTAACATATCATGAGACAGACATAGAGAGTTTTGGAGTGTCTTGGGAAGGGTTGCCATGGCTACATATAATCAGTGGCCATGTTTGTAAACACAGCTAGGAAGCCTTTCATCTCTGTGATGTAATCTCTTTGATCTGCAATCAGTTAACGACCGCACCTGTGCTTACTCTCATCTGTGGGAAACAACAGCTCCTTTAGACACTGAAACCAGCTCTCAAACAAATGGTCAGACGGGAAAAATAAAAAGTTATTTCAGGCAACAAACCTCAACATGAGTACCAGAAGGCCTTTGTGAACGTAATGATGTAAAATTCATGTGGATAAAGTTAAAAAATGTGGGCGTATCAGCGATTTAAAAAAGTGCTTTGCTCTGCATTTTGCTCAGAAATGTGGACGATGTTTAACATGGCAGTGAATGGAGAAAAAATTGAAACTCTTGTCACTTCAAAGCTTGCTGAGCAAAAAGTATAATTCATATCGAATAAATGAGGCTCACATTGGCTGAAATTAGACAAGAATACCTACGTTTTGATGTATAAATTGACCATGGCAAGTTAGAATTGTTGGCGTGGGAGCAAGTTATAGAGAACGGAGTGAGATAATTTTTTCGAAGACTTTCACTCTGGTGACATCACACCACACTCTAGCTCACGCAATACACACCCATTATAAATGCTGAAAAATCCTAAAATGTGCACTGTACTTAAACAGCTTTTTCACAAAGACTGTAAAATATATCAATACGTGGACGTTTTAAAGTTTGAACCATGTATGTAGGTGAAAAAATGTAGGAGGAGATACATTTTGAAGCAGAAGAAGATTTGAAGCTTGCTCTCATTGACTTTAATGTTAAAAAAAATTGTTTAAAAGCTTAATATTTGAAAAAGTATAAATAGTAGAAAAATAGTAAAAGAAGTCCCATCATCTGCTTAAAAAGCTGAAGATTGTAAAAGTTGAACGGCATAAATAGGTAAAAGTATGCAGAAGTTAGAGAGAGCCAAAAAACGTACGGAATAATAAGAAAGAAGCAGAATAATAAAGAACCGAATAACAATAGTTGGAATGCTGTGGAACAGCATTCCCACTAAATAAAAAGGATTCACACATCAACAACATTTTGACTACTAATTGTCTAAACCCTGAGAATGGAGCAGGATTTAGCTCCAACATAGAGAAATGCGCCATGTGTCTCACGGCCAATGCTTGAGAGTTGGCAGCCCTGTTTTAAATTGTAAAAATCACAGGTAAGTAAATTGATTGCATGCATAAATACAAGGAGAAAATGATCTATAATCCATTTTTAGAGTCATCATTTAGAACTATGACAAAGGATCACATGCATTGCCTGCAGTATTAACACATCGCCATACTATAAAAAATATGTTAGAATATTCATTAATAAAAAAGATAAATAAGGACATGTATCATACTGTAAAAAATATTAAGACTAAATGGTTCAATAAACAATTATTTCCTTAATGTTGAACAGTGCTAACCACACTTCAGTGTACTCTGCATTGCATTTGAAAATGACACGTTTTCTAACGTTTGTGTTTCTCCACTATAATTCTGTTTCTAGTGACATGGACAAAGTAGCAGAAGACATGGACGAAATATCCAGCACTCTTCTGTTCTCCATGAACTCAGAGACCACTGAGGATCTTGCGGATCTTGATGAGCTGATATAGTGTGATGGTGTTTTAGAGGACCGAGAGGTCACCTGGCTGAGGACCCATTCAATCATCAGTGAGGTGAGCAGGATAACATATGACACCTCTTCTCGGTGTTCCTCCCCTGATTCAGACATCTCACATACGATCACACCCTTTGATCAGAATACTGATGAGGAGATTAAACAAGCATGCCAAAACTTCTTTAACCTAGAGAACCTGGGGACAGAGGCCACTGGTTTTGGAGAAAAAGAGGAAGTTGGCTATTGGCCAGTTGGGTGAGCACAACCTTGACAATATTATAATTGTTTTTATTTTATTTTAAATTACATGGGAAGAATTCCATTAATTTAGTATATTTTTATATTAAAACAAGTTATTATTTTTTGGGACACAAGGTTTTTGCTTTAAATTTTACTAAATTTCTTAAAATCTGAACCAAGATCAGCCCCATATCATTTAGTTGTGAAGTATTAATCTGTTGTTGACATGTGCTGACATATTTATTGCTCCATAGTTTATGAGCAGAAACATGAGCTGTTTCTCAATGTCAAGGATCCTTCCTCGGTAAGACTAGTCTTTCCAAGTCAGGTCCTCCAGAGGCAGGTCAGAGTCCTCCGTAGCATTCGGAGAACATGTACAATGGAACAGGCTAGCAAGTCTACGTCGTTGTGTTCTTGTGTCATTCAATTTGTTTCTCCGCCTTCACGTCCGCGCTGCATTTCAAAACATTGGACGGCGAAATGGAAGAACTTAATGACACAGACCAGTTAATTTACTACATTTATTGTTAGAATTTCAATCTCTAATATAGCATATAATCTACATGGGAAACTACTCATACATGTTAGCCTGTATTTATTGTTGCTAGCTAGCTAGTGAAGTTAACAAGGTGCAGCATTACCTCCCTTCCTGCAGTAACAACTGATAAACGCACCAATTACTAAATCTCTGCTAACGTTACGCATATATAGTAACGGCATATAAAAAGAGATGAAAATGCCACTGGACATAACCTTTTAAAAACACAAATTGCAAAAAAAAGACAGCAACCTCTAACCGCTAACAGCCTAATGTTAAATGAGTTAGCTAACGTTAGCGCGGGGTGTATCTACCAAATTATTATAGCAATATGTACCAGCATTAAAGCGTTAAGCTTTACATTGATGTAAAACATTAACTGTGATAACAAATGAACAGTAAATACTAAAGATACTTACATTTGAATGATTATTTCACCATCAGCGATGCCACTTCAACTCCCGCCATTTAATTTTTTTAAGCTAAGACACTGGGGAATTTTTAAAAATGCTTGTTTGAACCGAGCTATTGTTATGTTGGTTGTTTTAGCTAGCTAACTTTAGCTAATGTTAGTAGTTAGGCCTCATCAACATAGTTAGTCGCCATAACGTTGCTGGTTCAATACAGCCCAGATCATGTGTCAGCAGTGATGGAGGTAATGTTCCATTAAACCAACTGTTTAAGCTATATATACGTTTCAGCTGCACTAGTATGATTCTAGGCTGGTTACGGATGTATTTTGAGAAAATGTCTTTCTCTGTGCACACTATCTTAAACCTGAATTAACAAATATTTTTAAAGATTAGTTATTATTGATGATATAATATGTGTTGCTTTGTGTAAAAGAATAAGCATTGAATAATCTATTTAATATTTTGTCAATGTCATATTATACTTTTGATCATATTAAGGCAGTGAAATGATGAAAATTACTAATAAGCACTATCAATTTTGCTTAGCTCCACAATAGTAAACACAAATATGAAAGACAAGGAAAGACTGCACTCGGACTGAAGACAGACAGGAAGTGCAAGCTAGGATTTCTGGTTAAACTTTTAGTTAATTTGGTGATTATTTAGTCCCCCTCCCTGTTTGTCAGCACGTTTGGAGTGGTACCAATGCATGCCGGATGTTTCCCTGTTTAATCCAACACCATAGTCTTCATCCTAACAGGCAAGCTGAGCTCACTACAACCTCTCATACACAACCAAGGGAAATTATGGTCAGCACCACCAGTCAACGCCACTAATGTTTCAAATGAACCAAAGAAAAATGATTAAACACGTTACGTGTGACAGCACTAAATGGCACGATCATTTTCATTATCTTGATTTACGTACCCATGTTGATAGCTGACTCTACTAGGAAATTGATGAAGGCAGCATAGTATGAAGGGTCCTGCTCCTGGCACTCACCAGGACCTCTGTTGATGAACTATAACCAGCTTTGAGATGCAAGTATTTAAACATACTCATGTTGTCTGGCCTTAAGTTTGCTTAGAAATTGTATCTGAAATATCTTTTTTTTCTCCTCTTTCAAGTATTCTGCAAAGAACCTGAAAAGCCTTTCAGAGCTGTTCCACTGCACAGAAGGCAGTTCTTTACCCTACTGCACCTCTTTATGAATATTAAATGAGTGTTTGTTTGTGTAGAGCTTGGAATACCTAACAACAATACTTTGTTCTAGGCTTCACATGTTATCTGTTACTTACCCTTACCAAGTTCTTTTTTTTAATGGCGGGGCGCATGGCTGCCATCACGGTAGCTATACACTACCTAAGTTAGCCCTCAAAGACAGACCTGGATTGATGCCTGTTTATAAATTGATTTAGTGAGTTCATATTTTATGTTAATGATCAATTAAAATTACCTGTTAGCCTAGCCGTTCCTCATTGTTAATGTGAATTGTACGTATAAGGTGTGAATGTCTAGTATGTTAGATGCATTTTGGCTGTGTGTAGCCTTTTAATTGTCTAGTAATCTGAGCCACCCCTACATGGTAGAATTGGTATGATCCAGTTTTAGGGGTGGGGTCCAGGCCTATATAGGGAGGCAGTTGAGTGTGTTCTAGAGGAGAGCATGAGGAAACGGAGGGTATAGGACGTAAGTCTGTCGGATGCTCTCTGGAATGACTTGTCTTGGGTCAAGTCCATTACTTTTACTTTTGGTGAATTGTTTTGTCTTTCATTAATTCCATTTAGTTTGTAAACACTATTTTGCCTCATTGGCCGTACTCTGGTATAATAAATATCCCCTCTTACCAACTGCAACTAGCTCAACTTCTGGCTACATCTACCCACAACATGGACATAGGCAGTTTATATTAAATAATTAATAAAGGGGTAACAGTTCAACGCATAAAACCACACTTAAAATTGAGTTAACGGGCGGATCTCTGATATCTACAAAGACTAGTAGGCTACAGTCCAGTCCTGCCTACTTCATATTAACAGCTCCTGAATACCCAAACACCACAAACACCCTAACTGCCTTTAAGTTGGCTCAATAAACATGGTAATAAATGAAAAGAAGACCATTGAATATAGGTTTAACTGTGTGTATTAGAAATACAACAAATTAAACATTGGTCACACAACAGTTTGACCTCTCTCTGGCTTCTCACAGACTGTATATATATTGATGGACAGTGCATTTGGTTTGGCAAAGTGCTGCAAGTGTGGAAGTAACTTCAACGTGCATGTGTGATGGTTGTGGGACCACTGTGACGGTCCTCTACAGCCAGTCTCGCTGGGTTGTGTGTGTGAGGCTGCGTCTGCATCTGCACACAGGGAAATCAGGTCGAATTAGGGCGAGCACGTCGACACCAAAGACAGAGACACAAACCCTCAGCAGTTGTCAAGAGTTCTGCTCAATTATTATTAAACTGTCTGTGATCGTATAATGGAATTTTTTTAACAAGAATTATAACAAAAATGGTTTATAACGCTTTGTCTAATTCACAACAAAGTGTAAAATAAATGAAATAAAATCCTCAACTCCTAAAAGGCAGTATATTAGATACAGTGTCTCGACAACAGAATACAGTTCCTATATTAACATTACACATTTTCATTTAACATTACTTAAAATTATTTGACATATAAAAGTCAACATTAAATTTAATAACTGTTACCTGCACACAGGGAAATCAGGTCAAATCAGGGCGAGCACGTTGACACCAAAGACAGACACAAACCCTATACACACAGTGAGTTAGACGGAGAATGGCGTCAGAAGCTATATAACGTTAGCTAGTTTAACGTTCGGCTCTAAATTCAAAATTAATGCTTCACTCGATGCCAATCTAACGGCATTCATTGTGAAACTACATTACAAAAATAAGACTGTAAAATTAAACATTGTATGGTGGGCTTTTAAAACATTTTAACTGACATTGTCTCTGAGGCGTTAACATGCAACTTACCACAGCAGTTGTCGAGAATTCTGCTGTGGGTTACCCATAATTCACCAAGTTTAACCCTGCGGCGCATTCAGAGGGTGACACCAGCAGATGGCGCTGTTCCCATTTATGCAGGAATTTAACTAAACCTATTTACAACCCGTTACATATGTCAAGGCTAAATGTGCCAAAAAATAAACTGACGGGGCAAACAGTAGCAGGACATCATTGGTGCATTATGGGTATTACAGTTAACCAAACGTTATAAGTAACTTGGTTATACATGTGCTAATAGTTAGCGTTAGATAATGATAAGCATAAGCCAATACCCGATTTGCATTTCGCTGACGGAAAAGTAAACTTTGATTTGTAGAAAATTAATGTTAGCATGTTTTACCATAGCTAGCTAAGTGGCAAGCTAACGTTACAGACAATTTACATGGTAACTTACAGATACATTTACTTTACAATGTGACTCCTTCTATGTAATAACTATGGGACAAAGATAAACTTACTGTTAGGTCTGCTGCTGAAAGCGCTCTGGCTCTGCCCCCCCGTTACTCCTTCTGGTTTATAGTTAGTTCACTGTCTTAGGGAAATAGAGAAAGGGATGCATTTTTTGCACTAATTGTATGTTTTCTTTAACGTTAAAATAATTAATTACATAGAAAAGTTATGTTAATAACCTATTATTGTTGTTTTGTTGTCTAATCAGCTGCCATCTACTGTAAGCTGCATTACACAATAAACAACTTTAACAATAATTAACAATAATCAACGTAACTTAAGTATTTTGGGATTTAAAACGTTAAGCTAAGTTAGAGCGCATAGACGAGCTAGCTGACTGTTAACCGGATAGTAGCTAGCTGTCATGAAGTAGCTAACGTTAGTAGGCTACTATAGGTTAAGGAGCGTTGCCAACACGTGCACACAAATTACATGAAAACGTGTCTAATCTGCAAAATACGGTGCAAAATTACTCATAGACTTTAATGGGATATCCCTCAACACAAATCAGAACAACACCTCTTTGGGGCCACGCTGCATTGCCATACTTTAATGTAGAAAGATAATTAAAAGTTGAAACCGAAGACAAGACTTGTTGTGTTTATTGGGCTGAATGGGCATTCAGATATCAAGCACGGTTTCTCCCAAATCACACTTTTCCAACCTTATCATTATTTAACGCTAACTATTAGCACATGTATAACCAACGTCCCCAAGACGTCGCTGCTATATGTTTAAACAACATGAAGCCGCTCTCTCCGCGACGTATATATATTGACATTGTTCTAATGTATTTAATACATCATACAGATGCAGGCTTATATACTTCGTGCTAACGTATTTAATACATCGCACAGATGCAGGCTTACATACGTCGTTCTAACGTATTTAATACATCGTACAGATGCAGGCCTATATACATCGTTCTAACGTATTTAATACATCGTACAGATGCAGGTTTATATACATTGTTCTAACGTATTTAAGACATCATACAGATGCAGGCTTATATACGTCGTTCTAACGTATTTAATACATCGTACAGATGCAGGCCTATATACATCGTTCTAACGTATTTATTAATACATCGTACAGATGCAGGTTTATATACATTGTTCTAACGTGTTTAAAACATCATACAGATGCAGGCTTATATACGTCCTTCTAACGTATTTAATACATCGTACAGATGCAGCCCTATATACATCGTTCTAAAGTATTTAATACATCGTCCCAACATCTGCTATACATCTTACAGATGCGGTCTCACCCACATCTTCCTGACATCTGTTATACGTAGTACACATGTCTAGAAGATGACAAACAATTATTAACCTAATTACCAGAAATCAAATCATCACTTTTTAGGATCGTTGGTATAAACAAGATCAGCAAACCTCTCGTAAATAACATTTATTTTATATTTAAATTGAACATAACATAATAAAACATTAACAAATAATGGAAAAAAAAAAAACTTTATCTGGGCCGACGGTGGTGGCGCTCAGGTGCCAGCCGGAGGAATTCTTTCACGGCCTTCTCTGCCTCGGCTTCCGTGGGCATCTGGAGGACCGGGTTTTGCATTGCAGCTGCTGTAAGAAAATCGTTGGACCTCTAAGTGAACTGAAACTTTTAGTAGTGTATTTCAAGTTATTCATTTACTTACAGGTCACTAAGGCACAGACAAAAGTGCCCTTTATGCCGGTTTTCCCTCTTCTTCCGCACCAGTTCAGCTGTGCCGCTAGCTGGGGGGCAAACACTTTGGAGCAAATCCGCCAACATGTTTTTCTGATAGTTTGCCCCCCAACCAGTGACAACTTGGAAATCTGTAAACAACAAATTGGGTACAATTATGAGTGGGACTAGAGCTTAGAAAATAGAGAAATGTATATTGAGTGTTGCTGCCTAACTTACCATTCTCTGCCTCCTCCCAGCATCTGCCAGCTGCCTGTCTAGATGGGAGAAGTTCTCCATTGTGATGAGGGGGAAGAAATTCTCCTCCCCCTCATCAGTGGGTGGAGAAGGCCTTCTGTCCACGATGGACTGCACCATGGAGGTGAGGTGCTGCAACTGCAGCTCAATACCGCCAATAGCCTCCAATATAGTTCTTTCCACAGCTAGAAAAGAATTTGAGTTGTGAGATACAGTGGTGTGAAAAAGTGTTTGCCCCCTTCCTCATTTCCTGTTCCTTTGCATGTTTGTCACACTTAAGTGTTTCGGAACATCAAACCAATTTAAACAATAGTCAAGGACAACACAAGTAAACACAAAATGCAATTTGTAAATGAAGGTGTTTATTATTAAAGGTGAAAAAAAATCCAAACCATCATGGCCCTGTGTGAAAAAGTGATTGCCCCCTAAACCTAATAACTGGTTGGGCCACCCTTAGCAGCAACAACTGCAACCAAGCGTTTGCGATAACGTGCAATGAGGCTTTACAGCGTCCTGGAGGAATTTTCGCCCACTCATCTTTGCAGAATTGTCCTAATTCAGTTACATTAGAGGGTTTTCGAGCATGAACGGCCTTTTTAAGGTCATACCACAACATCTCAATAGGATTCAGGTCAGGACTTTGGCTAGGCCACTCCAAAGTCTTCTTTTTGTTTTTCTTCAGCCATTCGGTGGTGGACTTGCTGGTGTGTTTAGGATCATTGTCCTGCTGCAGAACCCAAGTTCGTTTCAGCTTGAGTACATGAACAGATGGTCGGACATTCTCCTTCAGGATCTCTTGGTAGACAGCAGAATTCATAGTTCCTTTTATCACGGCAAGTTTTCCAGGTCCTGAAGCAGCAAAACAGCCCCAGACCATCACACTACCACCACCATATTTTACTGTTGGTATAACGTTCTTTTTATGAAATGCAGTGTTCCTTCTACGCCAGATATACTTGGACACACACCTTCCAAAGAGTTCCACTTTTGTCTCATCGGTCCACAGAATGTTGTCCCAAAAGTCTTGGGGATCATCAAGATGTGTTGTGGAGAAATTGAGACGAGCTTTGATTTTCTTTTTGCTCAGCAGTGGTTTTCTCCTTGGAACTCTGCCATGCAGGCCATTTTTGCCCAGTCTTTTCCTGATGGTGGAGGCATGAACGCTGACCTTAACTGAGGCAAGTGAGGCCTGCAGTTCTTTGGACGTTGTTGTGGGGTCTTTTGTGACCTCTTGGATGAGTCGTCGCTGCGCTCTTGGGGTAATTTTGGGCGGCCGGCCACTCCTGGGAAGGTTCACCACTGTTCCATGTCTTCGCCATTTGTGGATAATGGCTCTCACTGTGGTTCACTGGATTCCCAAAGCTTTGGAAATGGCTTTATAACCCTTTCCAGACTGATAGATCTCAATTACTTTCTTTCTCAATTGTTCCTGAATTTCTTTGGGTCTCGGCATGATGTGTAGCTTTTAAGGATCTTCTGGTGGACCTTACTGTGTCAAGCAGCTCCTATTTAAGTGATGCCTTGATTGTGAACAGGTGTGGCAATAATCAGGCCTGGGTGTGGCTAGAGAAATTGAACTCAGGTGTGGACAACCACAGTTATAGTATGTTTTAACAAGGGGGGCAATCACTTTTTCACACAGGGCCATGATGGTTAGGATTTTTTTTCACCTTTAATAATAAACACCTTCATTTACAAATTGCATTTTGTGTTTACTTGTGTTGTCCTTGACTATTGTTTAAATTGGTTTGATGTTCCGAAACATTTAAGTGTGACAAACATGCAAAGGAACAGGAAATGAGGAAGGGGGCAAACACTTTTTCACACCACTGTAGTTGTGTCCTTGTTTATA
Organism: Etheostoma spectabile; assembly: GCF_008692095.1. Classification (NCBI taxonomy): domain Eukaryota; kingdom Metazoa; phylum Chordata; class Actinopteri; order Perciformes; family Percidae; genus Etheostoma; species Etheostoma spectabile. The sequence continues at coordinate 9,957 of NW_022602776.1, read as the reverse complement.
AACACTGTTAATTACATTGTCTTATTGCTTGAGATTATACTAGTTGTGTTTAGTGAGCTTATGTACACCAAGCAGTTCATAATATGAAGCTTTTAATATTTGCTGTACGGTTTAACAGCTTACCAGGGCATTGGGCGGGCACAAGGCGGCCAGATGAGATGTGCCTGGAGCTTGAAGACTGAGGAGCTTGGGAGATGGGATTTGCATTTAACGACAGTTTAATTACAGTTTGTAAGACCATAACTCACTACAATGTTATTTGAGCTTTCATGTAGAACTACAAATGATGTACATTAACTCAATCTTGTTATTGTTGTCAGCATAAAACATTCTGGAATTACTTGGAGCAATAGGGTGGAAATTCATCCCCTGCCATGTTGAGCTTTCACCTAATTTTGAAGGGGAGAGAGCAAAGGTGAAAAAAGTCCATTGTTTGACAACCTTTTTTTTTTTTAAGATTATTTTTTGGGGGGGTTTTCCCTTTTATTAAAGTGACAGTGGGTAGAGATGAAAGGGAGAGAGAGATGGGGGGGTTGACACGCAGCAACAGGCCGCAGGTCGGAGTTGAACCCGGGCCGCTGCAGGACTCAGCCAACATGGGGAAAATGCTCTTACTGTGTGAGCTAGAGGCCGCCCCATTGTTTTGACAACATGAATCATTTTGCTAAGACAATTTTTTTTTTTTAAAAGGGTGTAGTGTTTGTATTTTCTCTAAGAAAAACGTTTGTAGTTAATTTGAAACACAGTGTGATGATAGGTTTGGGACAACAAACCTCCACTTCGACCAAAATAATACCGTGTGAAACTCATTAGCAATAAAACCTTTTATTTAAAAAAGAAAAGTGAAAAACGAAATAAAAAAGCAAAAACAATGTAGCTGTCCTCCAGATTTCACTCTTCTCCTGGCTCTGCCTGCTCTTTTTCTGCCTGCATTGCTGCATCTGCACCAGCTCTTGCTGGAGTTGTTGCACTTTATTCTCCGCAGCCTCCTTCTCCCTCTTGCGCTGCTCCAGTTGCCTTGTGAGCCACCTCTCCCGGCTCTCGGCAGCCCTTCTCAGACGATGTTCCCGGCACACCACTGTCATCACCCCAGTTGTGGCTTCCATCAACTGGGGGAACAGGGAGTACCGGGGAACAGCTGGGTCGTTGCGAGCATACTGCAATTCCAAAAAAAAAGATTGTCATACAACTGAATGGTCAAGCACTTTATACAATCAAGATTGACACATGGAACAATTTGTTGAATTAATTATATTTCTCATTGTTGAATGTGTTGATATTTGTTTGTTTTATGGTTTAATCAGATTTATTATCTTTATAATATTTCATTATCAAAGTACTGATATTAAAAAAATGAGGGGATCCATCCAATTCCTTATTCTTTAAACTTAAAATATTTTTGCTATATTGAGGCTTACTTGTAATTATGTTATGTCCTATTTTTTTAATTGTAAATTAACTTTTTGAGACCTGGTGAGATAACTCCATACATAGCCATTTTCTACTACTCTTTATACTATTTAGCCTGCAGATACTTATTCTTACTATTCTTATATATGTTATATATAGGGATGAGCGAGTACAGCATTATCTGTATCTGTATCTGTTTACCACATGAATTATCCGGATCCGGAACTGTATTCGGACTGGGCGGGGCTTACACCGGAAGTGGTCATATTTAACCCGGAAGTGGGTCGGGTTCTCTTGAAATGTGCGGGGCTTTAACCAGTATGATATTTTAAGCATGCAATTGATGAGTTGATCAAAAATTGTTATATTTATTGCTGATTTGAAAACTATTTACATGACAGCATCAAGCTTCAGATCAATGGTGTTGTCATGGTAACAAACAAACTACAGAACGTTTTGCAACAATGAATACAACACATGGGTCGCAATTATGAAGTAAAATGTAATGAACAAGAGTTTTCATACTCAATATAACTTTCTTTTTTTAACTTTTTATTTTTTAATGACCAGTGTGATTATTTTTTTTTTGGTTCTTTTTTATTTTTTTTATTTCCACACCGGGGGCCTGTTGCACGAAACCGGGATAAGGGATTAAGCCGGGATATTCAAGTTATCCTGGATGAATTTAGCTTGGACTCGGTTGCACGAAACCAGATTGAATTAAGCCCAGCCAAGTAACCATGGAGATTTATTCTTTGGGGCTAGCCTGGTCCAGAGCAGGCTAACAGCCGGGCTAAGATTAATCCTGGAGTCTCATGTGTCAAATCAGCTGCCGTCTGATCCGAAATAAACGTGTTTAACAGTTATTGCGTTGTCTTCTGCATGTTTTCTGCTTTATTTTTATTAACATGCATTAGCCTACTTGTCACTTTTGTTTTCGCGAGTTTGATTTAAACCCTACTACAGCTGTTTAGATGGTCAGAAATGGTTGCACTGGCACCTTGATGCGGAGTGGGACTTTTCCCGGTGGGATGGTAGTGTGTCGAGGCTGCCTGGCGTGCGGCCGCTGCCCGGTGGCCGGTGGCCGGCGCTGCCCGGTGGCCGGTGGCCGGCGCTGCCCGGTGGCTGCTGTCCGGTGGATGCTGCCCGGTGGCTGCTGCCCGGTGGCTATTGCCTGCCAGCAGACTTGCGAGTCGCGTGAGTGTCCACTCTCTCTGTAAAAGTAGAGATGAGCAGCGCAGCGTCCGTGGTCTCAGCTTCAGGTTTCTACAGGACGCGCTCCGGAGATTAAGTGTGACGATATTGATGTAGCGATATTCTCAGATGATAATGATGGCAGACTGGTCAGAGACCAATACATTCATGATTTAATTTTCTTGTTGCTTGTCCTTCTCTAATGAAGGGTAGTTTGTGTTACTCCTTAATAAGTGGGCCTAATGTTTTTTATTATAGCTTACATTGGTTTCATAACCTTCTCAATAAGTCTCACATCCCTGGACCAATAACGTGGCCTATATACAGCACGTATGTAGTGTAGTTATCATTCATCACACTGGGAACACCACAATGCTTCTTAATCTTTTTTATTTTGGTGCGGTCACTTGTCAGAAGAATAAAAAAACATGAATATTGTTTTACATATATGTTCACAGCGTGTATTGAAGTCATTTACTTTTTTTTCTAGTGGTTGTCCCTTTCTGATTGTTCTGTATGAACATTAATTGTACAAAGAATTAGATATAGCTTATAGAGATTTGTGCATGGTTAAAACATGTTCTCACGTTGTAAAAAAGGGTTTGAAATTAAGCCTAAAGTCCGTAGGGTCCATTTCCCGAGGAACATTAGTTCCCTCTGCTCACTTTTGAGGCAAAGTAGATCATTTTAAACCCCCACACATTCAATCGGGTCCGCTATGTCGGGCTTTTTCTCTCCGTTTGATAAGAGCCGTATTTCCCTTTTTCCATATTCTTCCCCTCCTCGTTATTTTCCATTAGAAGCTGCTGCTCATTGGGTGAAACATTTGGCGCATGCGTCTTCTCATCTCTGCATCAGTAAATCTGTGATCGATAACGTGGTCTATTTGAGAAAGCCGTGAACGTGCACTTATCCCAGCTATCTACACCTGGCTGGACATAGCTCCACCTGTTCATCCTGGCTCGGCAAACGTGCAACCGATTAAGCCGCGATGAGCAGATCACACTAAGTCAAGCTGCGCTTTTTCACTTATCCTGGATATCTTTATTCTACTTTCGTGCAACAGGCCCCAGGTGTGAAAATAAAAAAATGAAAAAAATAAAAAAATTAAAAAAGAACCAAAAACAAAAAAATCACACTGATCATACAAAAATAAAAAGTTAAAAAAGAAATTTATATTGAGTATGAAAACTCTTGTTCATTACATTTTACTTCATAATTGCAACCGCATGTGTTGTATTAATTGTTGAAAAACGTTCTGTATATAGTTTGATTGATCTGAAGCTCGATGCTGTCATGTAAATAGTTTTTAAATCAGCAATAAATATAACAATTTTTGATCAACTCATATCAATTGCATGCTTAAATAACATACCAGTTAAAGCCCCGCACATTTCAAGAGAACCTGACCCACTTCCTGGTTAAATATGACCACTTCCGGTGTAGGCCCCGCCCACTCCGAGTACGGATCCGGATACAGATAATTCATGTGGTAAACAGATACAGATAATGCTGTACTCGCTCATCCCTAGAGGACAGTTGAAGATATGAAAGGGGAGAGAGAGGGGGAGTGACATGCAGCAAAGGGCCTCAGGCTGGATTCAAACCGGATATCCAACGCCATCACCCAGACATGCCAATCACTGGAACGACAAAAAAAACTGTCCAGCGTCTCCTCCCTACAGTGCTTAACCAGCTTTTAGCTCAAAATACAAATAGGGCCAAAAAAAATCACTGAATCAATCAGGATTTCCACATCACCTTCAAAGCCCCGTATCCACTCGTAGAGTAACCTGGCTTCAGGTATTTGCTGTATGTACTCAAACCTCGTTACAACACGCCATCCCGTCCACCGGGACTTCAGTGTACCGTTCCACCCCTTTAATACATGTCAATCAAGCTGAGCCTGTAAAGGCCACACCGTCTGATTAGTCAAGTGGAAACACCTGTGGGAGTGGAACATGGATGTGTAGAGATGGGCTTTCAAACAATGCAAATTTTTTTACATGTCAAAGTAGGAAAAGCAAAGATAGAAATAAAATTGAATCATGGTTTAACTCAGTTTACATTTTTACACTGGACATAAGACATTAAAGTCAAGAAAGTAGGTGTTAACCCTTTCAAGGAACCTTGTCCAGCATGGACTAAACATACTTCAAGACTTACTATGACTTAGCATATTTGGTTACCTTCACACATTTAATTTCTACATATCTGCTACTACCACTCTGATCATATTCCCTTCCTCAATGCTCCATAAAGAAGCAAAGAACAATCATCAATGACAGAAAGCATATGAAGTGAACCTTTACCGTCTGTCAGTCTCACGCTCAGAAAGGAATATCACGACTCATCATCGTGGTCAGCGAGACCAAACACTTTAGAAACACATTCCTCAAGTCAGAAATTTTAGAAATGATCCCTGAAATTATAGTCTTGGTTGCTCCAGTCCTTTCTTTGCATTAATTGGTCTCAGAATGTTGCGGGTTAACCACCACTGTTGATTATTGGGTACAAAAAGCACTCAAGATATGTATGTATATCATTTTTTAAATGTCTCCAAATAATGTTAAAAGTTAGTTTTTGGTATTTTTAGTATTCGCTGGTTTATTAAGTCAATTCGGCGATGACGTCACACTGGGGAGCGAAGTCTCAGCCTGGCACTAGAACTACGGCGACTGACTGGGATGAGGAAGAGGAGGAAAAGCCAGCAGCCAAATAATTTACGAAATAACGAAACGGCATATTTGTGTTAACCATGACATGTGGGACAACAATGGGACGGTTGGGTTTAGGAAGCAATAACGGCACTTCTTTTTCCCACAGCCCTCTTTTTTAAGAAGCGTTGGTAGCTCAGTCGGTAGAGCATCAGACTTTTATTCTGAGGGTCCAGGGTTCAAGTCCCTGTTCAGGCGTGCAGTTGCACATTTTGCTTGATGCCATGATAAATTGTACACTTTGGCAATCCTTAACACTTTCAGACACTGTATAATTTAAGTAACATGCACAAGTCTTTAAAAAGAAATGTGACTGTTTTTTATGCAGGTTTGCATCATAACAATGCGGGTGCTATCTCTAAATGAACAATGTGCAACCTACATCCATCTTGATGGCACCCAAATCTCTGTGCTGATCTCCCTGCTTGGATGGCAAGTCATCTGGTGGATTTTTTCCGTCAAGAGGAAGCGGATCAAGAGGGAGAGTTGTTTTATTGTACCAACTAGCAGTAAAGTTTATTTGTCTGGAGCCATAAATTGCATTAGGTTATCAACGTTTTCAGCGAAAAAGAAACCACAGCTCAAGTCCCTGGTAAGGCAACAGCTTGATTCTGGGATATGTATGAAGTGCTCGCTATTGTCATCTGTCATGCAGGTTTGCAGGATGTTCACAGTCTGCTAGTCGCCATGATGAGTTGTGACTTTGAGCTTTTTAATTAACCTTTTTGGCCATTTTTCAACCAGTTTGTGCAATAACATTGGTGTTGCATTGTGCAAATTATGGTCTACCCTCCTGCTGTCCAGAAGACTGTGATCATGGCAACAGCTCAATGGTCTTCATTTACTTGCACTTTAATCTGTAGTTCAGCAGATGGTTTTTTCCACAGTCACTTGCTTTTGAAGCCTGGGTAGCTCAGTCGGTAGAGCATCAGACTTTTAATCTGAGGGTCCAGGGTTCAAGTCCCTGTTCAGGCGTAGAGTTGCACATTCTGCTAGATGAGTTGTCCATTTGACATGCCTGTATGGACATGGACAAATTCAGATGCTATCATATCATTTGTGTTCCATGCGCAAGTCTTTAAAAAGAATTGTGACTGTTTTTCAAGCAGGTTTGTATCATAACAATGTTTTGGTAGTCTAAATGAACAATGGGCAACCTACATCCATCTTGATAGCACCCAAATATCTGTACTCATCTCCCTGCTTGGATAGTATGTCCAAGGACATACCACATATGTTCTATAACCCTTTTCATTGGTTTGCTACCACTCTTAAATAATTCCTTTCATTGTATCAATCTCAGAAATAACCAAAGAATGACAAATTTCATTCATGTGCTTGTGTTCAACCACCTGTCACTGTTAGCAGCAGTAGTGTTTTTTAGTTTTTTTTAAACACCTGCCCCGTGTGAGGGTTGAACTCATAAAAACAATGTATGTGGAGACCTATGTTCTCACACAAAGGCTAAGATCAACACTAGATGCTTTGTCATGACCCCATGAAAAGGGGAGACAAAAGACTGTGTGCAAAGGTTGTATACATGTATGCCTGGTGTATGCATGGATGAGTGTGAGGTATGGTGTCAGTAATTTATGCTGGACAGTGTAAAACTAACAAAGATGAGCGGGAGAGGTGCTGGACTGAGAGACCTCTAGGGCAATCACAGATGCACAACCAATAATAAAACACTACTGAGTGAATAAGTTCAGAAAATGAAGAACATTGTTCAGAAAGCTTAATGAAGCTTCATTTGACCATAACTATTAACCACCTGAACCTGGTAAAAGGTATGAGGTACTCATGCATAGCTAGCCGAGATTTACCTCCTGTAGATGGTGGTCGGCATGCCAACAAGGCTTGGAAATTTGCAGATGGTGATTCAGAGGAGATGTAACAGTTTAAAGTTTAAAGTAACTTAATTTTCTAAATTGTCCGCCTACAGTGCCACGAGAGCTCTACTCTAATATTACCGGGTACGCATAGCTATTCAACTTTAGAAGGTATTGTTGATCTCAGAAACAACGATAGACAGCACCATCTTATCACAACGCCCTTGTTTGTGTTTTCTTCAAAGTTTGCAAAAACATTCATCTGAACTCGCAAATCAATTGATGAGATTTTTGGAGGTCAAGGTTCAAGGTCAAGGTGACTCTGCCCTCATGTCTGTCCATCCGATTCTTGTGAATGCAATATCCCTGAACGCCTAGAGGGAAGCACTTTAAATTTGGCATACATAACCACTAGGAGTCGCGGATGAACTGATTTCGATTTTGGAGGTCAAAGGTCAAGGTTACTGTTTCATTTCATTTCTCCTGACCTGGTGAGCTTTGGAGATGTAAATTTGTGGGTTCAAGTCCCATCTGGGGTGAATTTCAGCAGATTGGCACAATGGAAGCGTCCTGGGCCTCTGACCTAGAGGTTGATGGATTGAAACCATCCTCTGCTAACGCTGATTTCCATGGTAAGGTGAATCATGATATAAATGCTGGAAAAGTTGTTGACAGCCCATAAAAAGTGGCAAGTCATGTTCTGGCAGATTAAAAATTGACATCCACTACCCTGTCAGGATCCTGTAGTAATGCTGACTTTCCAGTGATGTGGTTGGGCTGTTTACAGGTTTTGATCATATCCATCGGTTGCATGGATGGGACATCAATACCCCGGTTCTATCACCTGATCGCTGTCTTGTCTTTGTCGCTCAACGACTATTTGGGCTCACACCTTAACACACTGAGCATCTCAGCCTAAAATCACGCTGCACCTCAAAGGACTCTCAAGCACTCCCAGCTGTGCTTTTGCAGAAGAGTGCCTTGTTTTCTTTTAGCTTGGGAAAGGCTTTAGCTTATGACAAGGTAAACAGATTGCACCATTGTGCTACTCATTAGTGGGTCCACTTCAGTTATGTATTGAAGCACATCCTTAGAGCTAATGGCCCTCATTTATTAACCTAACGTACGACAGGCTTCACGTGAGATTCATGAAACGTTCTGTAATGGGAAAATTACATGTAACCAATGATTTTCATATTATTATTCATAATATATCTTCAATGCCTCTCAGAGTATTTGGTTCCTGTATCTGTCCCAGTGTGATCTCTTTGTAGAGACAACTGGATATGTTATGACTTTGCATTTTCCCACCAAGGATAGATGACGTGGAGCCTGACAGAAACAGTTGCCTAGAACGGTGTTTATCATAGCAGGTCCCAGGTCGAGACCAGAGCCTATCCAAGAGACAGATGTCCTTTTTTAGCTAAGATAGAATGACCGGTCAAGACACTTGGACACACGAGGGACAGATTCAGAAATACGTAAGAGCTCCAACTGTCTGCCTGAGGTCCACTGATTGTTATGTTTTGAGATTAAACTGGTTTCCAAACAAGGGTTGGTTTTCCTCTGGGGGCACTGCAATATAAAAGTGCATTACTGATTGTATTTACCAGAATGTGTGGTGTCACTTGTTACTCTCTGTTTCATTGTGAACTGCCATTCTCGTCATTTTGTTGATTGTTCTCTCGAGAAAATAATTAAACTCTTTCACCGAATATCCAAACTTTTAATCCAGTCTCTAGCCTGTCTTTATTTTTTGTTTCAACAAGGTCTCTTCTTCATTTACAAATTCCTCCCTCGCTGAACAGAAACTTCCATAACAAACTTGGCGTTGTCGGCAGGATTTCAAGGAGGGATCAGAACGGGACTCCGCTGGTGACTGATGACAGCTAGCACCCAGGGATCTGAGGATCACCTGCCTCTAAACCTCGCCAAAACATCTTTGAGAGACAGAGGGTCAGAACCGCGGAGGGCTCGCTGATTCCACTCTGAATCCAAACGAAAAGGAAGCAATTTCAAACAGCGGGGTAGTTAGAATTTCAATTTTAAACAATTTGAATTGGATACCGAGACACCGTGTGAGACAAAGACTGACCAAGGTTTTCACTGGGATTATTTGGTGAAAGTTTTTATCTTTTGTTTTGGGAAATTTTAGGTTTTTACAAAAACAAGAGAAAAGGGTTTTATTCGTGGGTTTAAACATCCAGGTTGTTGAACAGAATAAACCACTAATTTGACATCATCTCATCAAAAAGGGAGTAGACGGGGTGAAGGATAGATTTTGAAATCATACGATAACAGTCATCGTAGCTGCTATCTGGATTTTCATCGAGCTAAAATCTATCACAGATAAACAGTCATTGTAGCTTAAATTAAGTTACAGCTGTTTTCAGGTTTTTCGCAAAGTTTCCGAGAGACTAAACTGGGCCGTATAGTGACGATTATACGAAAAGAGTACTTCAATTAGCCTGCTCATTTCATATTAGACATGGGCAATAAAGGCACAAAATCACACGTTCCTTCAGGCCCGTTGGTTGATGAGATGGTGAAACGATATGGTCCACAAACCTTAGATTGTTTGGCTTATTGGACCCCTAAGCATGGCTTCCCTGAGAATGGCTCTTTGAGCACAGGGAAGCTTAGGATGCTAAAGCAAGATTTAAAAGAAGAAAAATTATTGAGAGGGGGTAAAACACCTCCACCCATTGACATAAGCCCCCAGGATTTAATTCAAATAGAGAAAACCAAGATGTTTTAGTCAGTGGATGGAAGAACCACTTGTAGGGAAAGAAACAGATGAAAAACTA
>NW_022602775.1:0-52361 GCF_008692095.1 Etheostoma spectabile | reverse complement strand
GTATGACAAGTTAATCCCTTTCAAAAAAAAAATTTCAAAGAAAATGTGACTCATCTTTAGCTCTCATGCATCACATGTTATACTGGGATTATTAAAATTGTTTATACCCATCTTATTCTCTTTCCTCTCCTAAATGACAACTGCAGCTGACTTTGCGGTTTACTAATGAATGGCACTTTTACTCAGCGGTTGGGAAGCCGAGCTGCTTTTCAATGTTGAGTGCTTCGTGTGACTCATTGGATCTCATCCAAAACTACGGTGTTGGTGCAGTGATTAGTTCTCTTTCCATCTCTAATCCTCAGCAGGGTGGAGGAACAGCGGATCATAAAAATCAGGTGGAAAATGTTAGTCCCGTATTGAAATAGTAACCAATCAATGCATTTTAAAGCTGCAAGAACCACATGGGAGAGGATCATGGAAAGTGGCTTCACGTTGGAAATGTTTCACAGATGGGCTTCCATGTTGGTGAATGAATAAGCATGTTGAGGGAGTTCTCTGGTTGCTTACCAGGTCATCGTGGCTGTGCAGGAGGAAACTTCTGAGTACAATTTGTGACCAGTTAAATAAAAATGTAGAGTTGAAGCCAGGATAATAGCTTATCATTGGTATAAATTGTCAAGTAAATGTCAGGGTCAATAAAAATGTATATTCAACTAAATATATATATAATAATAATAATAATATAATAATAATAGTTTATTATTTATTATTATAGTAACATGGAGACAAAAGATGCCAATCCAGGGAATTGTTTAATCTTCCTACAGTGATTTGCATGGGAGTTTAAACAGAATAAGCTCACACAGATATGAGGAAGTGAAGAAAGAGCATTGAGCCTGCAGCGTGTTTGAGTAGAAAAACAGCATCTTTAGATCAGTACAGCTTTTATCATTTGAATTCAAGTGTTTCAAATATTAAAAAAATATGAAAAAGGCAGTGTACCCTGCAACTTCTCTCCAGATCTCTCCAGATGTTCATGTTGTTCATTATGACAGCCGTGGTTGAGAAAGTACTTCATTGCCCTACTTAAGTTTTAATACTATTGGGTAGAAAACAATGTAATAGCTTGCAAAGAAAGTAGGAGCACTTCAGAATGACAGCTACACATCACACAGGCTATTGACATGAGCTGATGTTTTGGCAACAACGCTTTCGAGGCAACTAATCCATGCATGGATGTATGAAATATTCATAAAACAATACAAACATCTGTTGAATAAAAACTATTCATATTTTTATGCAAAATATTTAGTAAGGCCATTTCTTTAAACCCTCAAATCTGCAATATGATTCATTCCTTTTTCAAGGGTAGAAACCAAATCAAGGGTCAATAAAGTAGCACAAGTACAGTAATTATGGGCAATCTACTAAAAGTAAATGCCACTACCTCTTTAAAACTTTAAGCTAAGGTTAAAGGGTAGGGACAAAATATGATTACTTACATCTTATCTCGTTAATAAAGACGGTAATCACTGTAAGTGAGTAACTCACTTACTCCATCTGTACTCCGTCCATCCGGTTATCCATCCCCCATGTGCATAATCTAAACCTGCGTCAACCAAGACGGCCCACACACTTATATTAACTTCCATAGTGACCACAGCAGCACATAGGGCTAGCTTAAGGACACTTCTTCCGTTTCTACCCTTCACAATAAAAGCCCAACTTAGAGCATTTCGCTAAGAGGAAACTCAAAAACGAATAGCTTACACGATGCCAACACTAGATATCAAACAAAAGCCAGAGACCATATTATATTCAGTTGGTGTGAACTTTAAATTCACCACTTCTAAGCAGAAGAGAGAAGATAACGTGGTCTCACAGCTACCGGGCAGCTGCCTCCGTCTCACTTAGACTCACCCTGGCTCCAGTTCTGCAGCTGTCTGTACCATAGATGTATAATAAGAATGGCCTGTACCCCCTCGCTGACATTTTCCCCAAGCGGACAGGACGACTTAATGTGGTGGAGTTATCGTAGTCTGGAGAGCAGTGTGAACCATAGACTGTATGTATGTACTGTATGTGAATGCGAGGAGTGCTTACTCTGACTAATAAAAAAACATGACTGTTTGACTGGGTCGCAGGCAAACACTGTCTTCCTTTACTTTTTACCCTTTCTCTAACTGGGAATGTTGGTGTCGGCAGTCGTAGAAGAAAATTATTAAAAATGGATTTTCTGAAGTGATATTTTAATATTGCACAGGAAACATCACAATAAATCAATAGCTTTTGGGGCCCATATATTTTCATGAGAGCACATGTAATGAGGTTGTGTTTTGTTCGGTATGTTTACCCACTATGAGTGGCTTGCTGTGTGAGGCCACCATGGTGAGCTTTGTTTAAACATGGGCATGTACAAGGCCAGCATGTGTCCCTGTCTGCCAGCCATGATGGATGGTTCTCTGGTGACCTGTATCAACCCTTTCACCCCCGGTCTATGGTTGCTCGCAGTTTGCTGGGCATTTTTGGTTGACAAGCCTATTACAATTGTGAATTAACTTTATTAAATTCTTTTTTTTTATTCAAGTTAGGCCTTTTTTGCCATTTTTATTCTCTGTGGCTATGAATCGGATGGTGACGTAATGCATTTATCAAAATAGAAATGATAATATTTTCCTCTGTAATGTGGCATGGAAAGAGTATGCTTAATTATTCCATGGTCTTGCTGTGTAGGACTCACTGTGCTCAGCTGGACCTACAAGGATCGTTCTGTTGGGAAGGAAATTTCGAGTTTTATGATCTGAGTGGAAAGAATGGGACTGGCTCAGGATTTTGTCAAGCTCACCCAACTGTTGCAGAAAATACCAAATGAGACCAGTAAATATGGAACGTGTGAGATTTCGGAGGAACCGGATTTCATTCAGACTTCATTAGTCTGATGTTGAAAGCATAGGCAGCCTGTGTGGCCCTCACTCATGCAGGGATTTAACAATACATGGCTAACAATTCTGGGTGGGTCGAGACACCCAGCTCACAAGACAAGACACAGTATTGGGTTCTTGCGATCAAGACAAGATTTGAACATTGAAAGTCACAAAATGAAAAACCAGCACTGAACGGTTTTGCCACAAACTGAAATGACTGGCTTCTGTCCTGTATAAATAACTGTTACACTGTTACCTTTTCAACATGAATGGTGAAGAGAGAGTCTCTTCACTCAGAGAACCAAGGTTAAAACATGACTAACATAACTTTCTGGCAGTAGTTGAGACCGTTGAGACTAGTGATAGACCGATTTTATTTACTGAAAGCGTCCACAGGCAGCTCAGTGTTGCTAGAGAAGCTGCAGTTCACGTTCAGACCGTGCACTGCCCCTCCACCACTAACACCATGGCAGTCTTCAATTTCAAATCAAGCACTTCATTTCAATAGCTACTTTTCAGGTATATTGTTTTCTTAAATTATTTAAATGTGTTTTTATTATTTTTAAAGAAATGGCAGAGCATATTCCAAAACAAATCCAGTGTGGCAGGGTTTACATTTTTATGATGTAAATTGAGGGAGAAAAAGCAGTATCAGCTCCACAAATCGGCTAAGGCTGATGGAAAAAAATATATAGGTGCCAAAAAATCCATATTGGTCAATCACTACTTGAGACCAAATGTTTTGTACTTTAATTTGTCATTGCATAGTCTATTCCTTTCCGTTCCACTTCCGGGATTGCTTGGGTGCTGCAGGAAGTTTAAATTCTGTGGATTTATGAGGACTATTGTTAACTGCTTCTGAGATCCCTGCATGGTAAATTGAGACGGCTAGCTAGACTATCTGTTCAATCAGAGTTTTCTCTCGCACAACTATTTTGCAGCGGCTCTGTGCGGAGCTTAGCACCGCCCATGGCGATTCGGATTGGTTTAAAGAAATGCCATTAAACCAGAGCACGTTTTTCACCCATCCCCAAATGCTATGTGGAGTAGCCAAATACTCCTTCAGCGTGTTTTGGAGGAGTTTCTGGCAAAGCGAGACTATTGCACAGTAGACAGAGACATAAAGTTTATTTTACTGTTGTTTTACGTTGATTACGTTGTAAAGCACAAATATATTACCATCAAACACTCAACAAGTCAACTCAACTCAAGTTTGACAACATGCCTTGTAGCATGTAATTTAAAGATCAAGATTACAATACCTATTTTTATGAGGGCTAAAGCTTAAGCGCATGGTTTCCTGATATTTTTTACCGATGGGCCGTCTTTACATCATTTGGAAAGAATCCAAAGGAACACACTCAGTAGGTAAAGGCTTTTTTAAAACAGGTGTTGTGATTTGGGATCCATGGAAACAAGACAAAACAGCAAATAAAGCCCTGTGCCATAAAAGAGCAACTTGAAAATATAATGATGTGTGACCTTATGTGCTGGTGAAAGGCAATGGCAATTTGTCAGTAAAGGGTAGTACATGTGAGTGAGTTTCAAGGGAGCCGTTTAAGTGTCTGACTTATGGAAACAGAGTTGAAATATACTGTAGGAGAGTCCTGAAGTTTTCATGGTAAATATAGTATATAGTTCTGTTATCAGGGGAGGCTGTCAGTAGTAGAGTTTACTTTTAAAAAAAACATGGCTCTCAGTTAAGTTTATTTATATTTGACCTTTCTTAGCCCAATGACCATTGCTTTTGCAAATACAAAGTTTCCCTAACAAACTATCTGAGTTTAAAAAATACAGTATATTACACATTCAAATAATTTGTATGTAATATCTACTAACAGACATGTAGTGCATTTATAACAATGAAAGTTAGCATCATCAGGTCACACTGTGAGCAAATCATGAATCTTGGATACCTTTTACTTTAATATGGCCATTCCACATCTTTATGTGACAGTTTGTTTTATAGCAGCAGTGATAACTCTTCAAAGGACATCTTCTTGGCTCTGTCAATTGTGTTGGACATTTGTTTGGCAACAGTATCATCTTTGAACAAGCTTGCCTCCCAACCAGGTGAGACATGGAGTAAAGCCATGTAAACATAGGAATCCTAGTTTGTTTGTTTCCCTGTTTAAGCCTCTGAACTGTGGAGAACACAAAGTATTCTGTAGCTGTGTATTTAGGTTCAGGTCTACTAGCTTTAATGACTGATGTCCCGGGGAAAGGAAAGCCTTGGGAATGATTGGAACGGCACCCTGGCTTAAGGTAGACCATAGCTCATTCCCTTGCTGTTTATGGAATTAGAGAGGGCAGCAGTGACACCCCAAACCTTCAGCTCAGCACAACTTTAAACAGTGTTACTATACTGCCTGACACTAACCAGTAGTAGCATTAGAGAAGCATTAAGTGGAATAAATAATGGATAGCCTGTAAATGTGGAAGAGTGTTTATGGGGGTGTCCCAATACTGTAGTGTATCTTTATTGCTTATATACTGTTGGACCTGTCAGAGACGCTCTGTTTGATCATTTCCTGTATAAGAAACCACTAACACTTGGACAAGTGTTAACTACTCGTTAGAACGTTTTGTACTTGCTTTTGGCAGTGATTACATTTTCCTATTTGACTACTTTTGTGAGGGTACACCGAATACGTGTGCTTTGACACGTGTACCCACCACATAGTCTAAGCGTAAGAGCCGTATGTCCAAACTTTGCTATCAGGAATCAAAGAAACTGAACTCTAAACCATGTCTCTTGACAAATCCTCAGTTTGTCCAAATTTGGGACCAATGCGCTATTTTAGAAACTGCTCTTAAACCCAACCCAACTGATAATCTACATATCTCAGGTTTGATTTGCACTAACGTGTGTCCTATTTGGCAGCCTAAAACCTGGAATTGAAGGCTGTATGAAGAATGCAGAATGGAAAGAAATCACTGATGCGGTCAGCAGTGTTGTTGCAGTAAATTGGACTCCAGCTGAAATTTGATTAATATATATATCCTTGACATATGTAGGCTATTAGTCCTAATAGTAATATATAGGCTTATCTTGCAATCTCTTAGGCCTACATGTAGGTGTACCTATATTGAAATAAACACACAGTGGCAGAGTTTATACCGTGTTTTTTATTTTTATTTTACACGTTTTTTTCATTAGTCAGTGCCAGGAAACTGTAAGCTGTGAGGGAGAGCATGTGTCTTCCCCCCCCCCCATGCTGGACCACCACCCCGACCCTGTCTCCTGACAGCAGAGGGGCTGGAAAAACAAGCCGATGTTGGTCAATGGCAGAAAGAAATCGTTCACTTGTGGCCATTAATAAGACAAAAACTTAAAGAATAATGAAAAATTGTGTGTATAGTCATGTTTCCTGTATTGAATATCATTGCCAAACATGACACTATACCTTTTAAAGGTGACGAAGGCATGTGCCCGTCCTACCCCTTTGTTTTGGTCGTACGCACGTTTTACAAATGAGGGCCACTGAGACTAAGCATCAAACACCAGTACGGAAATTAAAAACTTTTCATCTTTACAGTTTGTATAATTTAAGTGACGTTATACTAATCAATATTTTCTATAAAATAAAAAATATATATACACTGTATGGATATATATATATATATATATATATATATATATATATATATATATATATATATATACACTACCGGTCAAATTTCCATGCCACTCCATTATAGACATAATACCAGCTGATCTAAGTGGGTGGCTGATCTTTAATGCAATATCTACATTGCCCATTATCAGCAACCATTGATCCAATGTTCCAGAGGCACATTTTGTTTACTAATCTGATATCATTTTAAAAAACTAATTGAGAAAACACTGGAGAATCCTTTTGCAATTATGTAAGCACATAATGTAATTTGAAAACTGCTGACCGGGTTAAAAAAAACAATTGACCTCAGCTGGTATTCTGTCTATAATGGAGTGCAATGGAAATTTCTAAGTGACCCCAAACTTTTGACCGGTAGTGTATATATATATATATATATATATATATATATATATATATATATATATATATATTTCATTTTGTCTGTAGAATATTAGGTAATTACTGGAAATGTTTTAAACTAAAGGTATGTATTAATCCAGAAGTTTTTATCAACAAATTGGATGTCTGCTCTTGCCATGAACCTACATTATCTATAACTACAAATGTGGTGTTCTAAAACAAGAAACGATTGTAATTAGCTGTGTTTCAAATGCACCATTCTGTTTTGAATGTGTGGTTAGCAGTTTTGACAGCGGTGTGTTAGCATTTGAACTAAGTGCTGTAAATTCACAGTGTTGTCCAGGTGGTGGTTAAAGCCATGGGATAAGTGTGTAGAGCTTTGAACTTTTTGAACTGTGTTCAAGCAATGAAAAACAAACTACAGTGTTGTCCAAATGAACAGCTGCAGTGCAGACTGTAGAGTTTTGCACATTACTCCAGTTGTGCCCACTGTTGTCTAGCAATCGAAAAAAAACCTGTAAAACAATTACGCCTGCTATCATAGACCTGGATACACATATTTTCAAAACAGTTTACAGGTACTGTACACACCTACACTTAGCATGTACTAGATGTTTATTAAAATAAATAAATAACTTTACAATTTTTTTTTCAAATACACCTTTAATTAATATCCCATGAATCAATAGCAGTTGTAAGCACCCATACAAATAATTGAATCAGTCTGTGCACCAGTTGGCACCATGTTGTAGAGGCCACCCTGTTTTGACTTGACATTTTAGCACAGCATTCCTCCTGGACTCACGTACTGTAGCGGGAAATTACCAGAGGGGGTTTAAGTACTTTGCCAGGGGTTTATATGTCCGTCTGTGGACAGATTTTGTCACTGTAATAGCGCTGACGACCGTGCATGATGCAGTCACGGAATTTGACTGGTGTGTTTGAGATCAAAATGAAGGCAGAGTTCGAAGATGGGTGTGGTCTGAGCAAGAGCCCCAAATGTATGCGGGTAGGAAGTTGGGAAATGGCCATTGCGATTGCAAGATAGTCTCTAGTTTCTGAGAGTATTTTATGAAATGAACAAGCAAAACAGCCACTTCAAAACTGATCAATGAACTGTGTCTTTTGTTTCTGGTGTTATCAATCTATGCATTTCAATACAAAATTCTCACTTAATGAGCAGGTTTCTAAGTTAGCGCCATTAACCTCCCAGGGAATACTCACTCCAGCTTGTGTGATCTAATTCCATCAAGTGTGGCCTTTTCCATCCCTTTTCAACAAAGCACGTGTTTGCTTGACCCTAACATAAATATTAAACCAAATTTTCAAAGAATTTCAATGTATTCAGCAAACAAGTTACTCTAATGGGCTCTAAAAAACTTGGAAATAAATTATAACACATGGTTGTATTGATTTTATTCCTAAGCTTATAAGTGCATTGACATCAGGTGACAAATAAAAAAAACATCAACATTCAGTGTCTTAATAAGGTTTGAGCCTCCAATACAGTTCATTTTCAAAATATCGACCATTGGCGCTATACTGTTTTTTAAGTTTCAAGTTTACTTCAGTTTTTTAAGCAAATGGAACAACACTTTTGATGGTGACTGGGATTTGTGGGCATGTTGAATGACTGTTGAAACACAGCCCAACACTAATATTGCAACTCGTCAAAATTTCCAAGTTTCCACAACTGTGGATATTGGATCTCAAACAGCTGGAAAAAGGCTAAAGACCAGTAAACCAGTGTAAATGTGGGCAAATTCCATGTTACCCAACTTAATAGGATACTATGATAATATTGTATTAGGAATTGTATAAGGAAAATAATACATTACACATTTAAATAAAAATATTGTAAATTAGTATTTGCATGTATGTTAAATAACAGACATGTCCAGGCTGTAAACAACTTATTTGTATTTTATGCCGGGCCTCCATCATTTACACCTTGCTGTGTTTTGTTTTGGTCTATTTCATCTCATCTATTTGCCTATAATTGCTGACCAACTGAATGCAAGCACCTGGCAAATATAACATGGGCACATTATATTTCCAGATTTAACAGGTTAATGGGGATTACATAAACACACCATTAAAAAAGTGACTGGCAAGCTGTGGATTTTGCACTAGTAAGTGATGCACAGGATGCACTGGTCAAGTCTGCACCATTTGAGCAACAGAAGGTAATTTAACTTATTGGTTGACCTAAGAACAGAAGTCATGCTTGAGAGATAAAGAATTGCCTGCAAAATTTGAATGGTGTTTATTGGAGTATCCCAAACTAAGAAATTGGTGCGAATAATTTCTTCATAGAGTGTCTTTATTCCCATAGAGCCTTGAGCCTGTCAGAAAAGTTTAGTTTTTCTTTGTGAGGTAACCGAAAGGAAGTACAGTACAGCAGTGCTATCCCTTTCATGCCAAGGACTTGTGTTCGGTATCATTCTTTGAAACTATTTTTGTGCAAGTACATTTTGATATAGAACTACTGTCTTTTGTGAAGTTGCACTTGCTACGTGTTTGATAAGGCCTACCTGATAAGTAACTGATAACCCATAGTGTTTCTCATTATTAATCATTTAGTCAGCTTGCAGTGTGTTTTGTATAGGTTAGTTGTACCAGTAATATCTAGGTATGTATGTTGACCTGTTGGCCTTTGCGTTTCAGAAACTTGTATATGAGAGTAAGGTTTGGGTACTGTTCACTTTTTTCCGGTACTTGGAATTTAGTTACAGTACCCAATGGTACTTTTCCTCTGTAATAACAAAAAAATAATTGTAGTTGTAAAATTATTCCAAACCTATTTATCCTATTTATTTATAACATTTTGTTATTTATTTAGAACAGTTTACACTTGACACAAAAATAAAACACCTCCCTCTCCCCTCCTCAACCCCCGTCCCTACAAATGATCAAATAACTATTAATTTCTTACACTGCACTGTAGGGGTGGAACAGTTCATGTATTCATATTGAACCAAAACGTATGGGTTTCACAGTTCGGCACATGAATTTACACGGGAATACACAGTATAAAAATAAACAAAACTTGAGTGCAAATTAACTAATGTAATGCGGAACTACTGAAATGCGAACTACTGTTGGATAAGTGGGTTCTTCAGGGACACCTAATCTGTAGCCCCGCCTTAGCTCAGAAGCTCGGCGCGCCATTTGTAGCCGAGCTCCGCCTATGCATGCAGTTGTAGTGAGTCAGGGATAGCAGCACAAAGAGTTGTTAACTTAGTGACTTTTCAGACCCCCCTAGTGAGTTTTTTTTTATTAAAGCGACTGGCGACATACTTCAGCTTTCTGTAGAAAAGACGCCTGTATTGTCCAGCGAGCACGCTGGACAATACTCTACTCTATACTCTTTACTGTGACTAAAGAGCAGCCCCTTCCCTCTCTGCCCTCTCCTCACTGCGCGGGCAGGTAAAAGGGGAGGGAGGACAGGGTGCGGGGCCGTTGTAGGAACTACAGACAGCGGGACGCACCGGGAGAAAGACGCCGCTTAGTTGGCCTGGCCCAGGGCAATATACAGTATACTATAAAGGCAGTATATACTATTTAATACTTATTAGCTTTAGCCAGGCAGGCAGCAGCTTTCAGCTGTTAAAAATGTCCCGGAGACGTGATAACGTTCCAGTAATCAGGTAATTTATTTTGTCTCGGCAGAGAACAGAGATGCTGTGTTTTATAGCTGATTGTCTCATTTTGTTTACAAGTTACAAATGGAGTCTGGAGATTATGTGGGGTAATTAATGTTTACTGTTTACATCTTACACATTTCAGGCTTTTTACATCTAGCTCAATGGAGAGACTATATGACACTAGGTACAGCCTGAGACATAAAAAAAAAGAAAAATTGCCTTCTGCTTTTGTTTTGCTTTCCCCTCCAGTGTACCAAACTTGTACCGAACCATGATGTCTTAACCGAGGTATGAACCGAACCGTGACTTCTGTGTACAGTTTATTCTTGTATTTGTATCTTATTCCATGTTTGTGTTTTCTATCTGATTTTACATTGCTTTTTAAGGTTTTATCTAAAGCGTTTTGAAGTGCCTTGTTGCTAAAATGTGCTATAAAAATAAAGTTGCCTTGCCTTTCTCTACCCCAGCCTGTCAGTCAGTCAACAAGGCAAGTGTAACCACCACACTTGCAATCGCTTTACCGGCATTGCTGTGACTCACTGTGACTTTAACAAACTGTGTCGGAGCTCCGCTCCCTGTCAACATGCAGGGAGGAAAGATATGCTCATGCTTATGCATTCGCTGGTACCGAAACTTGGACAGCTTGATTTAACGTGAATCTTCCCTCTGTGGTATCGACGCAAATCGGTCGGTACCCAAAAAAGTACAGAGTTTGGTACCCAGCCCTATAGAAAGTCTTTATGAGTACAATGTGGTCCCATATGGAAATGGACCACACATGCAGCATAACTATACTTTGAAGCTGCAGATTGTTTGTCTTGAATTCTTCTGGGACAACTAAGCAGACGCAGTTGTGTTTGAGGACTTTTATGCCACCTTTCAGTATACAGTGCCTTCTCCAAACAGGCCAGCCAAAACCAGACCGTCATGAGTGTTGTCACTTTACATGCAGATTGGCAGCAAAAATCCCCCCCCATTAAATCCTGTATCGACCTTGAAGAGTGCACCACATCTACAATCCTCAGCTATAAATTAACAGTCAAAAATTTACCTTTTTTTAATTTGTTTTGTTTATTATCTGTTTTGTGTCACATATTTCATCTCTCAGTAGCCTTAACTTTTTATGAGTTTTTTTCCACAACTCATCCCAGCAGGATGCAATTGTAGATTAGATTTTCCGTTTACTGTCCCTGTGGTGATTTTTGTTAGACAACAGCTTACAAATCATTAGTTATGGTATCCTCTGTAAAAACAGTAGTTAATCAGTTGCCGGAAGGCTTTGACTGTCTTGATGTCAAAAACAGAAGTCAGTCATTCTGCTTTGAAGGAAGACCTACTTGCTCCATTTGCCTCCATGTTTTGATTACTTCTCCATGTGTGAAGAGGAAGTCTTTGACTGAACATGGAAGGATTCCACGCAGCGCAGTAAGACCTCATTACACACTAGTGTCATCTATTACAACTCTACCTTCAGGAGGATGGTAAAGTCACCACAAAACTCAACGTACATCTTTTAAATGATCTGGATTGAGGCCAATTTATTGTAGTGCAGAATTACTACCCAAACTGTCACCTGAGGGATTTATTCTCTTCCTGAGCTGCTATCCAGCCATTCTACTTCATAGACAGGCAAAGACGAAAGCCCACTTTAAAGGAAGGTGGAAAAAGAGTAGCAAAGGACTGAGGCCAAGCGGGTGGTTGTGGTTTGCTAAAATTGCAGACTAAAGCATATCTTCAAATCAAGGAGCCCAGAGGATGGAAGAGGAATCCTCCTAGTGTTATTGTTTCCCATGTTCTTCCACCCACAGTAATATTTTCTGGATGAAAGCATGCTCCTTGCCCTTACTCCAAAGACCCCAATTTCACAGGAGAAAACCAAAGGAACCACAGTACGGGAATTGCTTTTTCCACTGCACATGAGATAATGTGTTGCAAACTATGTTATGCCTGGGTTCAGCTGCCAAACTAGACCATTATTTCCATTTTTCCTAGGTCTGTTATTAAGAGAACCAATGTCTGTTTGAGACTTAAATAATAGTTTCACATCATGAAGCTGTCAGAAATGAGCTATTGAGGGAGGGACATCCTCCTATAGTTTATTAGATTCAACAGCTTGTAGTGACGTAATGTGAAAGTTTTATAGCTAGTAGTGATTGCATGCTCTGGACCGTTTATAAAGGTCTTATACCTTAAGTCTTATGGCGTGGAGAAATCTGGCTACAAAATGTTTACTGCTATAACCTAAACATGGCTTAATTGGAGCAGTGAGCCATTTCCTGAACCACATCAGAAAACGAGACAAGCTTAATAACCCCACACTTCTCAACAAACATATGTATACACTTAGTATCCTCTGAGTGCAGGCTGCTTTCAGAGGCCAGTGTTGAGCTCATGATTTGGCCGGGTGTCTGTTAGCTCTTTGTACTGTACGGTCAGACTACAACAGACAACCGGTCCTGCGCTCCTTCTTGGACACCAGCAATCTTATGTGTTTAGTTTGGAAACTTACCTTGGAAACGTTTCTGAACATGTAACCTCAGTCATTTAGTTCTTCCGCTTCTTCGGTTGCTATGAAAGACTCAGATCTTGTTTTGGTTAGAGCATTTGAACTGCACAGACATGACGCATGGACAAAGCTTTGTGTCATATGTCTACACTAGTAGTTGATCATTGGGCCCCACTTGAACTTAAGGCCTGGGAAACCTATCCTGATTGTCCCCACCCTCCCTGTGGCAGCCCAGGCCAATGCACGTTCATCAGAGTGAGACATAATGTGAAACTGTGGTCACTGCTCACTATTGAAATGTTACCCTTGTGCAACTGGCTCCCTGCTGATGAATATGTACAATGCACACGTTCTAGTGCCAAGTGTTTAATTTCCTCCAAGTCGCAGAGCACACAGTCATAATTATTGTTCATTTGACAGATCGTTGTAAATGTCACATGTCATTGCAGTGGACTTGATGTGGGGACATAAAAGGTGAAACTATTGAAAAGTTACATTCATCCAGCAACAGCAATCAAAGTACATGTTTTATTAGTTTCCCTTCCCAAAACTGTAAGCCAGTTTATCTTTGGAACAATAGGGTGTCTGTCAATTGAATTTACTCATGAGTCAATTCTTTATAACATTAGCTGTTTCTCCAGAGCAATGCGGACAGTTTCTGTTCCAAGAGCTCGGTTCTTGTGCCCCTGCCTGGATGATCTTAAGATAGCAGTTTGCTTAGTATTCACTAAAAAACTATTGTTCTGCACAGTTATAGCACACTGCTGTAGTCAGACAGTTAATGAAACATAAGCTCTCATTTGCACTGCTGTTTATAGAAGATGGCATACTTGATTACAGCCCTATTTGTAGCTAAGAAGATCACCATATATTATTGGGTTACTCCATTACAGAAACAGAAACTGGAGAGCTGTTGCCTTTAAGATTATTTTAAATGCTGAGGATTATGCTTGTATTATGTTACCTCTCCGTCTAAATACCTTTAAATTGAAAGAGAAGAAACACAGTTACCTAATGTTTGTTGGTCATAGATTCCATGTACTTTAAGCCAATATTTAGTCTTGACAATTTTGCCAATATTTAAAGTCAGCTATTTCCACTGGCCAGGCGAAGCATTGCCTTTAATAAAACAGAGCCCCAGACAGACATTCTTACACTAGTCTGTCCAGTCAACGTTCCCAGCTGATGTAAACTCTGTGTGTTACAGTGTGAGTGTTGTGTCAGCACATAAGCTTGAATTTTTATTATCAGTGTGATTAGGCTTAGGGCTAGTTATGATAATTACTGACTCTGGATGAATTCCAAAGTCTGCATCCTCTCTGTTTATGTCTATATATTGCACAGGTAATGTTGGACATGTGTCATTAAACTTTACAGCAAGGTCCTACTCTGACTGAATATCCCCATTGTGACAAATAAATTATTATCCACTGTATTATAGCTGCCTCACAAAACCGCCGTCGGTGTATTTACAGGCACTTAAATGAGTTATTGCTAGCTTTCTGCGGTAACCTGATTAACTAAACAGTCTTAAACATAGTTTTCAGTTTTGTCCTTTACGGTAAGGACCCAGGCACACCAAGCTGACCTTCAGGCCTATGTATGCTAACCATCACTTGTAGCTTTTTCCATTGTGTACAGCACCATTGGCTTTAGATGGCCAGTGTCAGTGGCTGTTGAACCAGTTCAGCATGTTGAGTTGGAGTCTGTAGCTGAGGG
The DNA here is from genome assembly GCF_008692095.1 of Etheostoma spectabile. Taxonomy (NCBI): domain Eukaryota; kingdom Metazoa; phylum Chordata; class Actinopteri; order Perciformes; family Percidae; genus Etheostoma; species Etheostoma spectabile. The sequence continues at coordinate 37,645 of NW_022602775.1, read as the reverse complement.
AGAACTGTTTGAACTGTTTATCCAAATTAATCTGTAATTTCATCCCTCTAGTTGAATGTTTCCTTTATTTTTGCATGCACCTCTTCTTCCTCCACAAGCAAACCACCATGTGCTGACTCCACCAGTGCAAAGCAAAGCAAACCTTGGGAAGGAAGCTTTGTAGACACACTCAGGGCAGAAGAAAAACACTGCTCGTTGTGGAAAAGAAACTACTGTTCCCTAACACTACATATTTTGCTAAAAACATAATTCAATCTATCTTTTGATGTACGAGTGAATTTATTTTTGAACTTCAATTTAAGTCAGTAACGCTAAGTGAAGGACAGTGTTCTCTATAGAAGAAGGGCTCCTCAAGTTTTGCTCCGTGCTTCGTGGCTACCCTTGCAGTAGGTTGCAAATATATAAAAATAGTTTTGTCAAAGTATGAAAAGTGCTTAGAGGTCCAATGTGTGGGAATTTATGCCATCTAGCTTTGAGATCATATATCATAATCAACTCTCTCGCGCCACGCAGTTCAAATTACATGTTACAGCTACGGAGGCCTTCACACTTCAAAAAGCTCTTTTCAATATCCTTTTCTGAGCAAAATAGAAGACCATTCCTGAAATTGGGATTTTGAATGTGTGTGGTCCTCAATGTTTACTTCTCTAAACTTGCCGGGGCCAAGAAGCAACAATACCAATTAGCAGCATTAGCAGCACCTGTGAGTTTATAATGTGACAGCAAAAATGTGAAAGGCTGAGCAGTATATCCTGTATGTCCTTTACGTGCTGACGTATTTCAAGATGCCGCATGAATATAAAGCGTTTACCCCAGTTCATGCGAATAGAAATGTAAAATTTCTAGCCAATAGGAATACTTGGAAATGATGGTGGTAGTAAATATTCATGAAAAAGGACAAGTTGGGAATGGGCAACACAGATTTTGATAATAAACAACTAAAAAAGTTACACACTGGACCTTAAATGTTCAAAGAAGTGGAAAGTTGATAGCAATTATTAAAGGCTGATCCCAGAAAGGTTGTTCTGTGCCATAGTGATTTTAGTTCTTTCTTTATTACTTTTTTTATGACAAAAGTGAACCAAAAAACATAATGTATTTTGGAGGAATCATCGTTCAGAGTGATTCTTGCATTCATATTCTCCCTATTCTTTTGACTCTATTTAAGAGCCTCAATGCTTTCAAATCAGCTCACTTTCCTATGCACCAAAATTGTCTGCAGTTGCTAACCTTTTAGCTACTGATTGCCATAAAGTCAGCCTGTAGGGATTATAATGGAGAGTTTAGGTTTAAGATGTGAGAGTTTATACTTGAGTAGTATAAGTTGTTACAACCTATTCCCCCTATCCTTGAGGCTGCCACAGGGGGTCCCAGACAACAGGTTTGAACCAACGCACTAACAATGAAAGCCGGTGAGCTGATGGAAAAGTCATCTCCACTGAGACAGATTTTATTGCTTTCCAAGCCTTCTGTCCCCTATGAGGTCATTTTGGAGGAATGTCCCAGAGAGTAAAGTAAAAGTCAGGTCGGAGTACTTGACCTGTTTTGTTTTTCTCATGCTCAAAACTAACTAGCATGGAGCTTGTAAAAGAACAGAGGCTTGTGTCACGGTGAATATCAAATGACGGTAGAAGACCTAGTTTCAGGGACGCCTTCATTGCAAAAGTGAATAGTAATCAGTGTAGTAAAATTGAGTCATAGACTTGTAGGGGAAAGTACAGTCAGCCTTGGCAAAAAAAGTTCTGTATCAGGTTTTACTGACTGAACTTTGTCAGCCAGTTTTCATGATGCTTTGTGAAGTATAACAGTTTGGCTTTGGGCTAATTTGTCTGTAATATTTAGTTTACAAGTTAGTTTTGTTCTCAGTAACGAGTAAAATGGCAAACTGTGTTGCTCTGGATCCTCGTTAGAAGAGTGGTCCGCTTTCACTGAACTGGCTGAACGTAGGTCAGGTTTTGAGATAGATTTTGATAATCAAGTAATTGTTTAAGTAACTTTCTAAGCAAATTCAAAGTGGTTCCCGCTTCTCAAATGTGAATTCTTGCTAGTTTATTTACAGTTTTCCTGAATTGCTAAACTCTAAAACCCATTTGTTGAATCAGTCACTCTTCTTGCAAAACTTTAAACAAATTCTCACTCGCTAAAACACATTTCACACTGTAATGCACTTGTGTTGCAAAATAGTTAACAAAGGGAGCAAAAGTTAAACACAACAACAACACAGTTGATATTGTTTACACACGATGCAGACTGATCTCATGAAATGGCGTGTGTATGACACGCTAATTGTATGCCATTATTGGCATGTTATCAAGCTGCATACTCACTTTTTAGCATGTTTATCAAAGCTGTTTGGCCTCCATTGACTTACATTACCTTGCGATAGCGTGTGAATGTACGCCGTAGCATGTAGTGTGAAAGTCTGTGTAGGGTGTTGGTCGGGGTGGTAGATGGGTAAAACACAGGACTTTCACACAGGAGACTGGGGATCATGTCCCGCATTTCACGTTCCCTAAACTCAACCGTCAGTTGTTGTTTTTTTTTTATTAAAGCCAACCTTGTTCTTCATTTCCTAAACCCAACCTGCGTGTCACGTTTCCTAAACTCATGTGTTGCTTTCTTCTTGTGATAACAAGGCAAGTGGCGTATGTTTACACCCCCTGTATATACACGCAGATAGCTCAAAATGCGTACAGATATCACGCCACTTGGCTTAAGAAAGTTGGCGGGTATGTTTACACAAAGTCATGTCATGTTGCACAATAATTCAAAATTGTTCACACATTTTGACTGAGGTGATCATACCAATTGTTGAGAATATGAACCAGTTCAGAGTGTACAGGTGGCACAAGGTCTGATGTTGCGGTTTCAGAATATTTTTAGTGTAATGGCATATGCTTTTCATTTAGTTTTCTTTTTCTTTGGCCTTTTACAGTTGGATTACTGCATTGTTCTACAAGTGCCTACAGTAATAACAGACATCAATAATGTAGTACTTGCCCTACTTGAGTGAACAACATATTCACTGTACAAGTTGATATACTTTTTGTTTTCATGCAAAATGTGTTTACTGTATAAAATAACCATTTCTTTCTGTAACTACATGCCCTGGACACAGCATGAACCTTCATTACACAGCCATGTCCAATGAATGCTCTGCAGTGTTTTATTGACTGGCTGTGTGTATGATCTGAAAGTATGTTTGATTTTGCCAGCAGAGTCAGGTGTTTTGTGAATATATTTTAAGAATTTGGTTTTGAGAAAATGGATGAGGGTTTCAAGAAATGTGTCTTAGCAGTCGAGAAAACTGTAATCTTGTGTGTGCGATTGTAAATTGAATATCTTTAGGTTTTGGACTGTTGGTCAGACAAAACAAGACATTTGAAGATGTCACATTTGGCATTAGGAAATTGTGACAGGCATTATTTTGTACGTTTTGGACAGAAATTTGTCAAGACTTCCTAATTCAGTCATTTTTAGCTAAGCCACTTGCAAGTCGTTTGCATAAATGTTTTCAGGTTTGGATGTATTTTCAGAATTGTTTTTTTTTCTATGACGTCAAGTATATATCCAGTAAGTCCCCACAAGGCATCAATAGATGGATTTTCTAGCCAATCTTAGAGTTGTTATTAGTTAAATATAACTCTGATGAGACCATTTGTTATTCTTCACAGTTTTTCTGAAACAATATATTCACCAATAGTAAGTAAGTTAAAAAGGAAAAGCATGTTCATGAATCAGCATTCTGTTGTGCTCTGTAAAGTACTCCTTAGTGCTGTTGGAGTGGTGAGTTGTGATCATAGGTGATCATCATATCTTAAAGGTGAATTGTAGAGTATACCCAGCAAGGAGAAGAAGAGGATGCCTGACTGATTTTCTTATAATTTTCTTATAACAGTGTTTATACCCAACCTGGTAAAGTAGTTTGTATTATTACAAAGGAGGAGGTGGTTTTGAGTTTAGGGCGTTACATTTTCCTTCCAGCCTGTGTCTGCCAGGTGGCTAAATGAAGCTTACAGAGTCTCAATGTGCTAATGCTTAGCTAGTGCTAGAGCTTTATGTTTCCCTAAACCAGAGATGCCCAAGTTATTCATATGAAGAATACCGTAATTCTTGAAATTCTTTGTGGATAAAACTTAGGGATGTAAATTAATAGGGAAGTTTAACAGCACTGTGCTTTACATTTTGGTAACACTTAGAATTCTACGGCAGTTTAAAAATACTAAGAGGAGAATAAGCACAAGCATGTCAAATGCAATGGCGGGCCAAAACAAAGGGAGCAGCTTGGCCGATAGCCCTGTCCTAAACCTACCACTATATTGCCCTCAGTAATCAACTGTATGCCCTAAACATACACTGCAGCTTGTTTCTGTTGCTGTTTTGGAAGAATGCTGCTGAACCAAATATTAGATTTTATCAGTAGACATGAACAGTCTGGTAGATCAAACACTAGTCATGCCAAATGTTCCATTATTGTTGAGTTGTGAGTCACTTCAGTGTTTGATCCACGAGAAAATTGGTGGTTATACTGGGATTGTGCAAAGTCTTTCTATATGCGTAAGAAGATAAATGCTTTGTGTTTGGCTGAAAAAAAAGCATGCAAACACAACATTGTCCAACATAGAGCTTCTCTGTTTTTAATAGATGTTCTGGTGCTTACAACTGGTGAGCTGACCTTGACATATGATAGTTGATGAAAGGTTCTAGGCACAAGCTATATTAACTAGTTCTTTAAAGTATAAAATTCCAACATCATTACCCACTTGTCTTGATTTATTACTGACAGCTGACTTTCATCTATCATTCTTTTATCCATTCTTTTTTTAGTTGGTTCATCTCTGGGGTCACTAAGTGTGCCAGTACGTGATATTACGAAGAACAAAGAAATAGCAAGGCAGTTACAGTGTGCTGCTATAGACTGTAGTATTTCACAAACACACTTTAATGTCTCATACTAAAGTCGGGGGCATTTTGATGGCCCTGTCCCTGTTGTAAAATGTGGAGAGGACAAGCTAAATATAAGTGTGAATTGGATTTCAAGATGCATGAAATGGTCAGTGCTGGGAGGAAAGCCAGAGCGCACACTGTAGTCATGCTCCACCGTGTGTCCCGGGGCACTGGCTGTGATGGATGGTTGTCGGCCCCCTCCAGTACCACCCCATTTCCTGGGGCCACACTGCTGGAGGTCACGTCTCTCTGGAAGTCAGCCACCAGCGCACTCAGTTCCAGGAAGAAAAACTCTGATCCAATACATGCTAGACACTCATAAACTGTCAAATGGAGCCAAAGCAGAAAATGTTGGACTGGCGATAAAATGAAGGTTCTGCCAAGACAAACAGTGCTCATAGCGTGGGATGGTGTCTTTTAGGAAACCAAATGTCTTCTGCTAAAAAATTATACTGCACACTGACTGACTGACTCTTAGAAGTGGCAGGACATGTCTTTATTGGAGTATTTCAGTTTAATTGTAAAGACCCATTCTTTTCTTGTGAGGTAATCCTATGTTTGCAAGGGGGGGGTGTATACAGTGATGTCACCCTGCAATTAACTCTATGTTCACTTCTCAGATTTGTTTGATCTGTGTAGTGTCTGACTTCTTATCAGAGGCAGGAAATCAGTTACCGCTACAACTGTTGCTGCTTAAGTAGAGTTCTTGAAGAGTTCTTAGATCAGCTACAATTACTGCAAGATGTTTTATCAGTTCTTTCTTTTGGAAATAAGAAAACCTGCCATAAATGATTTAAAAGTGTTGTTGAAATTGTCTAAAATGTAGCAATCCATTGGTGAGAGTTGATTTTTTTTCCTCTACAGAGTCAAATCATTACGCAACAGGTCATTCAATGTCCTGACCTCACAGTTACTCCATAGCCGCTGCGTGGGAGGATCAACACACTTGCAGGGCTGTTTTTGGCTTTCCCTTTACCTCTGTGTTGCAAAACTATTTATGACCATGATATTTCCATCTCATCCCATTCCAGGCATGTGAATGAAGTGTCATGAGTGTTGCCAGTTGCGACTTGCTGGCTTTGATTGTACTAAAGGTATTTGTGTATTAAAGTGTATCTTGAAGTTGAGGAACACAAGTCATGTAAACGTCTGCAGATTAGAGAACAGCTGTAGAAAAACACTCAACGAACAACTTGAACTTTAAAAAGTCCTTTTACAACCGTGTGATTACAGACAGGGGCTAGCGGGGCATCTGGTTGAAAACAGGAAACACAAGTGTGGTTTGGTGTCCCTGTTTTTAAGTTTCGTGCATGGCTTCCACCACCGTGTCCCTGCTCTACACACATGGTCTATTGTATATAAGAATCCATCATATATTTGTATAGTATTTTCAAACCTTTCCTTGATTTATATTCTTAATTCTTAGATATTACATTTCTGCAACACAGAAACCACTTAATAGTTTTGATAGGGGGGAAATGATATACAGACGCAACCTAATTTTATTTTAACTTATGGTGTAGTAATGTCACTATTTGCCACATTGGTTGTTTTTTTGGATAGCCTAAGGCACTCTAGCTTCGGCATGAGAAATGAAATTGGTTACCACCAATCCTACACAGCATGGGTTGTGTCTGAGAGTAATCACTGGAGCAGGATTGACAATTACCTGTCCAACAGTGCAGTAAATCTTAGCAGAGTTATTAGAGAACACTGTGTGTCTGGAAAATTGGAGGCTTTGGCCTCACTAATGGAGCAGACATACACTATCCTGAAGGGGCAGCAAACTTGCATGCTCAGTCAAATGTTCAGCATGGTCGTGGAGGGCAAAGTTGCAGATTTGCTGATTCAATAGAATTTGAGTGTGTGTTTCTGAATAGATTGAATATTCTCTTTCTATTGAGCTCTTTGTTGTTCTCTACCACCTCCTATAGGATACATCTGGTTCTTTAGATACTAAATTCTCTACTGTGTGTGCAGTCTGGATAATGAGCAGGTAGCATACAGGAGGTTTTTTTAAGACCCTTTTTGCTGAAAACAGCTGCAGGCTGTTGAATGAACCAATTATTGATTATCAGGCTGTTGAATGACTCAGTCTTCTGACAATTTCTACTCGCAATCGAATCACTGTTTGCATTACACTGTGAATGTTTGCAATTGTTCAATGCATATGCTTTTTATAATGCTTTTAACGTCTTGCTGCTGCATGCAATTTTATACTTAAATCTTTTAAAAATATTGTGTGTATGTTGTGTACATTTTTATATTGTGGGAAATGTTGCAACTTAAGAATTTCATAGCATGGTGTAAAATCTGTGCATATGACAAATAAATATCTTGAATCTTGAATCTAGAAGCTTTAACTGCTTTAGTTCTATTTAGCATCATGTATTTCATATTTCATCTATTTAATGTATTTCTCAGTTTGCAGTTTAATAATGAATTATGCATGCTGGGTTCATAGTTCAGTATTTGCATTTACCTACTGCTTCCAGTATGCTATGATTGACTTTTTAAAGATTATATCATAGTTTTTATTCATTTGAGCCTGGAAAGTAATTTTTCCTGGAAGAAATGTGTGTGAGGAACAAGCAAATCCGGCATCTGCAGTTGTGCCTGGGCTGATGGGAATGATATTAACCGCAGAATCGAACCCAAAACAGTAGCTTTAAGACTTTTTATGGAATGCAACCAAAGAACTGTGCAGGCTCTCTCTTTTTCAGCATGTGGTAGTCCTTTTACCTCTTTCCATCCGTAGCTACAAAATGGTAGGATTTGATACAAGTCCCCCCCCCCCCCCCCCCCTCATATGCAGCACCAGGGAGTAATGGCAGGAAGTAGGGCTTGGCTGGAGGATCGGGAGGCAGGATGGATGGAACTACTGTGGTAAGCGCTGTGGCGATGAAGTCAGTGTCTGGCTCACATTAGAAATGTAGCAGACGCATCTACTCACACAACAGGTACGTTGTAGCCAACATGTTTAGAACACATGAAAGTGTTATCCAGATATCATCAGGCTGGTGTCTTCCTGCATTTCCTGAAGGCATTTATTAGGACGAGTGAGCACTGTGGGTGGTTGGCAGAGCTTGATTGTCCCGACAACAGTTAGTGATGATATCATTGGCTACATATTCCACAGACATGTGCCATATGAAGTCCTCTACAGGGCTGTAAAAGGTAAACACTGGTCCAAAAGTCATTGATGTTCTTGGCAAGCTGTTCCCTTACGTGTGCAGGAAATATCGTCAAGCTGGCTGAAAAAATGATGTCAAGAAGTATACCACACACTGTGCTTGTTTTTTTATTGCCCCACTGCAAGAGGTGATTGCTTTGAGGGTAGTGCTTCATTGAAACAGTATTTCATGTTGGTAATGCATATCTCCATGAGCTCATGCACACTCTGAAACATCTATCAGCTTCTACCAAAACAAAGATCCGCATTTCTCCCTTGGGAAGAAGGCGTATCAAAACAGATGCAATATTGCAACACACACACACAAACACACACATACACAAAGCAAAGGTGAAAATCAGTGCACATGTATCATCAATAACCTCCCAGGTTTATAACAGTCATATCACTTCAAATGAACGTTTATGTGCCATGTCTGCATTATTCTGGACTTAAGTTTTATTTTTATTTTTTTTTCACTGGCCTACTTTTAAAAAAAATGTTCATTGTATATTTCACTGCTGCCATGGGGACAAGTAAATATCACGTCTTGTTCATCTGTGCACACGTTTTTTCCAGCAAGGCATAGAGGTAATGATCTGGGTAAGAACGTGCTGCATATGTATGCTGATTATCACGTTTATTGGCACTGCAACCATATGAAGCGAGAAACTTAATATGTCATCTGGAAAATATACTTCAGTTTCATAAATTTGTCCCCACACTCAAGTGCTGTGTTGACAAAGTGTGTGCTAGCGCAATTCTATTATTAATGGGTTTAAAACATGTTGCAAACATCTTTACATTCAAACACAAGTCACCGCTGTGTGCAGGCGGATTAGCATTTTTGGCATTAGGCGACCGTCGGCCGGTGTGAGTTAATAAGGAGGCAGGTCTCAGGCCCGCACAAGCACACAGAGAGGGGACAAAGGGCTGTTGAAGGACTTTGACCTGTGATTGTTCCTTAATGGGACAGTAAGTCTTACAAGTACTTAAAGCTCACTTTTACTTTCAAAGAACACAACTTGGCGCAGACATTTTACGTCTGGCAATGAAGTAAAACCTCTGACAAACTCAATGATGCAAACCCAGGTGGACTCACTATTTTGTACGGAGCCATGATTTTGACCTTGCAGACGAAGTCTTGACAGACTCTCCACATCCTCCACTACAATTTTAGCATTAGTTCTCAGTCACCACATCATAGTATTACTCACACTTAGTTAGAGACAGTCTGAAGCTGGGGCATTACTCATGCTCATTACTAGTTTGGTTCCAGATGAACAAAAAAAAACTTGCCAGGCTTTTTAAGTGACAGTCATTTGTGCAGTGTCAAAGAAATTTGTCTCAGAAATTGAATCAAACTTCTTGGGTGGAAATAACTTTGACATGTTCAAATTGTAACTTGGCATAACTTGGAAGTCATTAATAGGAAAAGCGAGACATTGATCACCGTTTTTTTGGTTTCCACTTATTCCAGAAGGAAATGCATGGCTCCTTAATAGCTAAATGCTTAATGTTTACCAGCTAGTCCCTTAGTTTGTCTCTGTGCTGTTTGGTACTGGACAAGTTTTTTTTTTGCCGAAAACAGATCCCTGCATCTGGATACAATGCTAATGACAGCAGAGGTTGAACCAAAACAGTAAATTGCTGCAAAACCAAAACAATGCGTTGAAAGGCGCTAACCTCAGGCCTGCCGCAACCATAGAGTCAAACTTATCACCGCTTCATACATAAAACATTTGATAAAAACATGAGTGATGCATGTCAAAAATGCTTATTTTGTTATGGCTGTTACCGCAACTTTGATTGGCTTCACTAATTTGTGCGGTAAGGAAAAATTCAATACTGTGCCAACTCTAGCTAATATGCCCCCAAAGAGTTCAAAGAGTTCCACTTCAGATTTGAGTGATAATTCTCTGTGGGTTTGTAACCACCACTTTTCATTACACATCGTCATTTGACCGATTGCTCATGTAAAAAATACCAGTCAGTACAGCTTTGAAGTTTGTGATGCTGTGAATAAATACTATGGGGTCAAACATGACTGATTTTACAAATAACATATACTGTATATACATATATGGGCATTAGACCTCAGACAGAACATAGAACACAGTGGAATGTTTCATAGGACTATAACTTTAACAATTGTTTTGTGAAAGGTTTAATTTGGTAATACTGTAATGGTCATGCTCGGAGCTCCATTGCTTATACTTACTAATAAGCAGCAGTGTTGTGCTCATTAGTGAGTGGAGCACAGTGAGTCCCCATTTCTCCTGACATCCTGACTGTGTAAATCAGTAGGGGAGATGGTACTTGTAGCCATCTCTCAGCCTTAAGCATTCATTTCCACTAATACTTTGTGTTTAATAGAAAAGTGGAAAAGGCCTCCGGTCTGCCTCTCGGTGTATTTACATGTCTTACAAGGGGTTTGTGAAGCTTTATGAAACCTTAATGAATGACTAGCTTCCAGTTTGGTGTGCAGTCCTGCTGTTTTTCCAAGAAAGTAATGTTCTACTTTTTCCTTTTCTTTTTAATGCTATTTCTAATTATTTGCAACGTCTGCTTGTTCTATTCACACGTATCTGTTAGAGTTATATTGGTGCTTCTGTTTAGTTATTGCCCGTGGTTCAGATATATTAAATGTGTAGCACAGATTGTTTTCATTAACTTCACATATACCATAGTCAAAAAGAATTACGTTAAATGGCTGTTTGTTTAGAAACACTGTAATAAGGAAGTAGCTTTGTAATCCTTACTATGTTTGTTACTTACATGAAAAATATGGAACACATGTTGAATGTAAGGGCACAGCTGAACAGCAACAATTATTTCCTCTGCTTTAAACAGATCTATATTCTGAATGTATTTATTCCTAATAATTTGTTGTGATTTTCTTTTTTTTGATGGACATTATTTAACTTTTGGAAAGCTGAAAAAAACTAGATTAAAGAGACCTATTAAGTTCCTACTTAAAGCTAGAACTTAATAGGAGCAAGTATTAAAGCTACACACAGTATTTTAACTTTCACAATCATGTGTTATTCCCAACATCCAGGCTAAGCTAATGACCACATCATAGAAACAGCAAAAATCCAAACAACTTGAGGCTACCACCCCCGCGCGCGCGCACGCACACACACACACACACACACACACACACACACACACACACACACACACACACACACACACACACACACACACACACACACACACACTGAAACATCAACAAACACACACCCTTCAGCTCAGCTCAGGTCAGCTTTCCATGACCTGCTCTAATAGTCATTTCAGGGAAATGAACAGCAAAACATGTGTTCTGTATTACAAATGCCAAACTGTACAAGCTCTTCAAGCTAGTTGGTTACATGACACTGGTGTCAAAAATAACCTCATCCAATATAACAGTGTTTCCTTAGGTGAACAAGTGTGTCCGGTAACTCCGATTTTCCATTAGTGGGGTAATGTTGAAATTCACTCCTGTTAGAGATTAAAGTACTCTGTGTTATTACAACCAGTAGCTTCACATACGGCAGTGATGACTGCGAAGAGAGCGACAATGCACCCAGAGCTCTGAGGGCCTAACACTTATTATTGATCTTACAGTCAGTTTAAACATTGTGAGAACAAACTTGCTCCATCTACTGAGCAGCTGAGGTATTGATCATTTAAAAAAAAATGTTTCCAAAGTGAACACCAGTCAATGAGTAAACACTTCCTGACTGAATATGAATGTAAAAGATTCTTGATTTAAAACACATAAGATCAAAAGTTAATCCTCTATGAACATTGATGCTATCTGTTTGGGTCAGGCAATGTTATATCATTTGTGAGATAATAGAAAATCCAAAATCCAAAGCTAATTTAGGCTTTGATCCTAAACACTCAAAAACCCCAAAAAGTTTTTAAACACTGAACATTTTGTATATTTTTCTTCAAAGACTACCGATTGACAGGACTCAAGGCAGAAATAAATCCCCAAGGTCCCCTTTACTGCATTTTCAGAGGAGTCATAACAGAGTAGGAAAGATATTATTTTAAAGACTTTGGTCAGAAAATTCCAGAGTAGAAATGATCTAAAAGCCAGATTGTCATCTGTTCTCAGGGTTAATACGTCATTCTTATTCAATACTGTCAATACTGATCACTTCCTGCTTCTTACAGTGCAGACGCTTTGCTGCTTGCTCCTGCTTCTGCTTGCATATTTTTGCTGATAATCGTGCTTTTCCTCTGAGAAACTATGAGCAGCGGCTCTTGGACACTTCAAAAACACTGGACTATACATTTTTTGTAGACATAGTAGGCTATTGCCATATTTTAAAATTTTCTGCGTGAGCGTGGCCTACCAATAGCTCAAGCCTGTCCTACAGTGATTGTTGCTAAGCTAATTAGCAGCAAGATGCCTCCTTTCTCCGTAGAAGACTACTACAAACTCCTTCAGAAGATTGCACTTCTGGAAACCAAGGTTCACCTTCTAGAAGTGAACGTGGAAGTTAACGGATCTTGTGGAAATGACACCACTTTACCATGGACCCATAACAATGGACAGAAGTATGCTAACACACGGCTAATTAGCACCAACAAGACTACAAAGAAACAGGAGGGTGGAACTGGTAATAAATCAACAAGTGGCGGTCCTCCCTGGAACTCGTCTGGTGCGAAGCCTAAGAGTAAATCATTTTCCTGGGAAATGGGAGGACGACTAACGGGCCGGGCACAGCGCCCTGAGGTTTGTGATATGACCGGCTGGCCTGCACTATCATCTGGGCAGAGCGCCTCTTCAACCCCTGTACCTAGTAGGACACAGCCGTGGACAGCTGCAAAAGGGAAAATAAGCAACAAAATGCCCCCCCAACAACCTGGTGTGCAACTGGATAACAGATTTGCTCCTCTGCTGCAGGACGCTGGGCAGTCATCTGATGACCGGGACTGCGTCTCATCACCACACAGCAGGGTAAGGACTGAGAGCAATTCAAAAAGTAAAAAGCTAACAACTGGGCCTCAAACCCTGATTGTGGGTGACTCTGCTGTAAAAGATTTAAAAAACAGTAAAAACACCAAAATACTATGTTTTCCCAAAGACATGGTGTCTGACTTGACCCAAAAAATCCCAGATATCGTGGCAGCACACCCAACTGTGAAGAACATTATTCTGCATATAGGGTCAAATGATGTTGTAAAGCAACAGTCTGAATTGCTGAAACTGGACTTTAGGGAACTGCTTGACACAGTCACCCCCCTAAGCGCAAATGTGTTTATCAGTGGTCCTATACCGTCAGTCAGAAGAGGAGATGAGAGATTCAGCCGACTGTTGGGACTAAACAAATGGCTTTCAACTGAATGTACCGTCCACTCTCTGCAGTTCATTGACAATTTAAAACATTTTCTGGGAGCGCAGACATCTTTTTAAAGCAGATAGACTTTCCCTTAACAAGCCAGGAGTAAAGCTGTTCACCTCTAATCTGCTTTACTTTCTGCGCTACACATCTGCTCCCTCTGCCAAGGTCACAAAACAAAAGGAAGACACAACAAAGTGCGGCAGTGATCCAGCACAGCCCCCGCCTGTGCAAAGATTTGACCATGGGAGACCAGAGAGCAGAGACACGAAACCTCCACTCCCCTCTTCACCCGTCCAGCACCCCTCAAACCTTCCCAACCCCGAACCTTCTGAGGATTCATCGCTGTCTCTACTGATGTCTCCACACACCCTTTCCCTTATTTCACCCATCAATTATGCACCCCTTCCTACCCCCATGGCTCAACCCGGGCAAAAGTAAAACGCCAAGCACCACTACCAGGATGTCAGAAAACTCCTTCCCCCCAGACTGATAAGGACGCTTGTGTGCAAAATCTGGCAAGCACTATCTGATATGTGCCGGGCCTTGGCTGCAGGACTAGTGATACTAATGACTCTTTTCAAGACAAGCCCGGGCCCTGTGGATTCAATTCTTCCTCAATTTCTGTTGTGATAGGTAATAGGAAAAGAATGGTGAATAAGCACTTAACTGCAAACTTAGCAAATTTAGCATCCATTCCTCGTCAGCTACAGCCTGTCCCAAAAAATGAAAACACACTCACACTAGCCTTACTAAACGTCAGGTCTTTGGCAGGAAAATCATTTTTAATCAATGATTTTATTACTAAGCACAATCTAGATTTATGTTTTTAACTGAAACCTGGTTAGACCATAATAACAGCGCTGCTGTTCTCATCGAGTCAGCTCCCCCTAACTTCAGTTTATGAGTGAGAATAGAGTGAATAAGAAAGGAGGTGGAGTCGCCATTTTGTTTAATGACTCATTCCACTGTACGCAAATATGTTATGGAAATTTTTTTCTTTTGAATATGTTGCTCTTCAATTAAGATCTTCCCCTCAAGCGATGTTTCTAAATATCTACAGGCCACCTAAATATTCTGCAACCTTCATTGATGACTTCACTGAATTGCTGTCTATTATCTGCATTAACTTTGATTGTGTAATCATTGCGGGTGATTTTAACATTCATGTTGACAGCCCCCAGGACAGGGGGACAAAGAGCTGTGTTGTGTTTTTGAGAACTATGGACTGACTCAGCATGTGACGGAGCCCACCCACAATAAGGGGCACACTCTGGACTTGATTGTCTCCAAAGGTCTGAACATTTCCAAGGTTGTGGTGACTGACGTTGCTCTCTCAGATCATTCCTGTGTTTTCTTTAACGGCACTATCTCTGTGCCCAAAAGTGTCCAAACAAAGATAATCAGAAAACGGTATATCACTGAAAACACCAGTGACACATTTATACAGCTTTTCCCCTCCACACCAGCCCTCTCTGGGCTCTCAGTCACTGAGCTTGTAGATAATTTCAACTGTAAAATTACAAATGTTATTGATGCCATTGCTCCCACTAAGGTCAAAGTTGTCTCTGGTAAGAAAAGATCTCCATGGAGAAATGTCCTACTGGTGAGAACAGAAAAAAGAGAGTGTAGGAAAGCTGAACGAAGGTGGCGAAAAACAAATCTCCTGGTCCATTATAACTCCTATAAAGAGAGACTTCGCATTTATAATTTGGAACTGAGGAATGCAAGAAGGTCCTTTTTCTCTGATATTATCTCTAGAAACAATAATAATTCACGTGCTTTGTTTGCTACTGTTGATAGGTTAACAAACCCTCCAGTACCAGTAGCATCTGAACTTTTATCTACCAAGGCCTGCAATGACTTTGCCTCCTTCTTCAAAGACAAAATTCAAAAGATTAGACAAACAGTCAGTGCCTCCATATCAAGTTCAGGATATGTTTGTCACAGTGTTCAAGCAAAAATAGTTCCAATATGACAGAATTTCACACGATCAACCATACAAACCTGGAGGACATTATTCAACATCTGAAAACCTCGACCTGTTGCCTTGATGTTCTACCAACGGGACTTTTCAAAAATGTTTCCAATTGTTTGACTTCTGATCTTCTACAGATTGTGAACACATCTCTTCTTTCAGGAATCTTTCCACAGGCCCTGAAAACTGCAGTAATCAAGCCACTCTTAAAAAAGAACAACCTAGACAAGTCACTAATGAGCAACTATAGGCCAATATCAAACCTTCCGTTTTTAAGTAAATCATTGAAAAAGTAGTCTTTCAACAACTCAACCATTTCTTGTCACTAAGCAACAGTTTTGATACCTTTCAGTCGGGTTTCCGACCACACCACAGCACTGAAACGGCTCTTGTCAAAGTCTTTAATGACATCCACCTTAACACAGATAATGGCAAAATTTCAATCTTAGTATTACTTGATCTCAGTGCTGCATTTGACACGGTCGACCACGACATACTACTAGACCGATTGGAAAACTGCGTTGGCCTTTCTGGCTCAGTACTAAACTGGTTTGAATCCTACCTAAAGAATAGGGATTACTTTGTGTCTATAGGTAATTATGCATCTGAGCGTACAAATATGACGTGCGGAGTTCCGCAAGGCTCCATTCTGGGGCCTCTTCTGTTTAACATCTACATGCTTCCACTGGCTCAGATTATGGAGAAAAACAAAATAAGTTACCATAGTTATGCGGACGACACACAAATTTACATAACCTTATCGCCAGGGACTATAGTCCAATACAAAACTGACTAAGTGCATCGAACAAATTAACGGCTGGATGTGCCAGAACTTTCTGAAATTAAATGAAGGAAAAACTGAGGTGGTTGTTTTTGGAGCAAGAGAGGAACGATTAAAAGTCTGCGCTCAGCTTCAAACAACAATGTTAAAAACAACAGACAAAGCCAGAAATCTTGGTGTAGTCATGGACTCAGACCTGAACTTTAACAGCCACATTAAGACAATTACAAAGTCAGCCTACTATCACCTTAAGAATATATCAAGGGTTAAAGGACTTATGTGTCAACAGGATTTGGAAAAACTTGTCCATGCCTTTATCTTCAGTAGACTTGACTACTGTAACGGGGTCTTTACAGGTCTCCCTAAAAAATCAATCAGACAGCTGCAGCTGATTCAGAACGCTGCTGCTCGAGTCCTCACTAAGACCAAGAGACTGGATCACATCACTCCAGTTCTGAAGTCTTTACACTGGCTTCCTGTGTCTCAAAGAATTGATTTCAAAGTACTCTTGCTAGTTTATAAATCACTTAACGGTTTAGGTCCAAAATATATTGCTGATCTGCTACTACACTATGAACCACCCAGACCTCTCAGGTCATCTGGGACAGGTCTGCTTTCTGTCCCCAGAGTCAGAACTAAACAGGGTGAAGCAGCTTTCAGTTTCTATGCTCCTCATATCTGGAATAAACTCCCAGAAACCTGTAGATCCGCTGCTACTCTCAGTTCTTTTAAATCAAGGCTGAAGACCTTTCTATTTGATGCTGCCTTTCTTTAAATGACTAATCATTTCTTTAAATTTCTTATGCTGCACTGTAAATTTTATTCTTGTGTTTTATGTTTCTCTTTGTTTTTAACTGTCTATTCATGTGTTTTACCGGTTTTTAATGCTTGTGATTTTTAACTGTTTTTACTTGTGTTTTATCTGTTTAACTGATTTTGTGTAAAGCACTTTGAATTGCCTTGTTGCTGAAATGTGCTATACAAATAAAGCTGCCTTGCCTTGCCTTACTGTTGTGGCCAATGTTTGCAGCAATATTGTTTGTCAGCTGCAAAATGCCGTTTGTAAAATGCTAGACTAGGATTTACAATGGGATATAACCAAGACTGACTGAGACTATGTTATGGTTTGTTTGTTTTTAGGCCAAGATCCCGTAGCTGAAAGAGAGCCAGAGCAGGGACCCCCTACTGCATAATTGGTATTGTATAAAATTGAGTTGCATATTAAACTGGGCCGAATGGATGGATATATTTATAATTTACACGTTTCAATGTTAAACATACAGGAAGGCACAGTGAAACCTTAAGCTTAGAGAAACTATTTTTGGATATTGATGTTAATGTATAGTTTCAGATACATTTTAGACCAAATGTTGGAGAAAGAAAATAAAAAAAGATCAACAATTAGGCCGCCCCCCTGCAGTAACTGGGGTTGCGGAAGCCCTGTTGAAGATCCCTTAAATAGACAATTACAAGTGTTGTCCATTTTATTTCTAGAATTATTTGACACTCATTTACAGCAACAGGGAAATATTTCTTTAATCTGCAGGAGTAGAGCACACATTTTTACTGCAACTGTTAGCATTTTATGTTTTCTTTCAGATCAACTCCCTTCTCAGATCTGAATATTGATGGCAAACATTTTAGGACTGAACACCAACTACTTCTAATGTTGAATTGAGTTTTAAAATGTGTATAGTGTTATGAATGCAGAAAAGCCATGTCATTTTGTAGCTAATGACACACACTGCATAAAGTAAGTGCAGTCAAACTCTGTGGTGAGTATTGAAAACACTACAGTACATTCAAATTAGCACCTTAAAACCTGTATAAAAGAGTATAAAAAACATATAGGAAACAGTGTTGCTTGCTAGATAGCTACAAGCCAATGTTACAATGTGCCATTAAAGGTTTGTTATCACGATGCTAGTAGATCCTGATTAATTCAAATCTTCTGGGACTAGAGGTTGTTTAAACCAGTGATGCTTTCAAATGACTTCAATAAATTAAAGTGGTAGGGGGAAAAGTGTAAAATTTCTTAACTGTCAAGTGTGGGCTGCAAAACATATTTTTGTTTAAAAATAAATCTGTCCCAGAATTAGATAACATTGTAAAGTAAGCGAACAAAATGATAGATCGCAGAAGATAAAAAAGTGGTGGTTCTTGATGGATAGTAAATAACTTCAGTGCTTGGTTTACATTACATTTTTTTTGCATTCTGCATTTTCAGATATTGGTTAGAAAGATATATCCCCAAATAGGGCGTATAGTGAATATGAACAAAAGTCCAGTATGTTTCTCAGTTCAGATTTCTACTACAGCGTAGGTTCTGCTCTATAATTAATTCAACAGAGCCTAATGAACATTTACTGTAAAGGACTTTTTCCACCATGGATGAACACATCTTCATGAAATCCATGTCCACCTACTCTTGTATGTTCTTATGCACTTCTTTGCATGGCCAAATGTGTCCGAGGCACAGGGTCTTGGGGGGGAATGGCCTTGTGGTTAAGAGGCCTCCAGAGGCCGCTGGGAGGCAGAGTCTTCTGTAAAGCAGCATAGAGGCTCAGTAGGGGTACGTTGAGATGGAGATGTAGATGATGAAGATGCTCTGGTAGGTGATGCGGCCCTGCAGAGAGATGGTTGTGGCCTGCACCTTGAGGCGCACTAGTCCCGGACTGTTCAGAGCCCGCAGGGTGAAGATGATCCCCCGGCCTGCCTCGTCTCTGATGCCAAACAACCGGCCCATTCCACCTGACACTGATTCCTGCTCAAGTACCGTAAAAGACGTACGCTCTTGCAGGATGCCTGACTCTGAGAAAGCCGACAGTCGTACCACATTGTGATTGGCCGGAATGCCAGAGGGGAGAGTGAGCAGCTTGTACTGCAGGAGCAGAGGAGAGCCTCCTGTGGCACAGTCCAGAGAACAGGGCCTGTAGCATGTCCTTTAAAGGCCAACACAAAAGAGGAAAACGTCAATATCTACAGCCTAATTATTGTAATTACACTTTCCAAAACTTTTTAGTCATGTGATTTACCCGGGGCTTCTTCCACTCTGATAGGAAGCAGGGCAGGGTGTGTCCATGCACTGGTATCCTCCTCGGGTATTAAAACACATCTGATTGTGTCCACATTGGATTCCTTGTTCTATACATTCATTGATGTCTATAGGTGGAGAAAACAGATTAGCTGTGATCATTTTAAAAGGGAGGAGGGAGGAAGAAGGTTACCGTTTAATGAAACTCTTACCTTTACAGCTCTTGCCATTGGGTAGGAGTTGATAGCCAGGAGGACACAGGCACTGGAAACTGCCAATGGTGTTTCGGCACTCGTGTTGACATGGCTTCCTGAGCAGACATTCATCTACATCTGTACAGAGATTAATGTGAATAGTGTTATAATCTAGAGTTGACAAGACGGTATGATGTATGTAGATTTTTTAAAGTGAGTTTTGAGTTTGCACACTCACCAACACACGTGCCGTCTCTGTTGGTGTAGCCCACAGGACAGCTCTGCCTGGTGATGCGAGTCACTCCAGGAGAACGGGAGAGGATTGGCTGACCGAGAGACGATACCAGCTGTGGGTGGAGTCTTGCCCTGACTCTGGTGCCATTGGTGAAGGTTAGCCCTCTCTCCAGCCCCGCACAGGAGCGCCCGTCTCCAAGCAGCACAGTACCAGGAGGGCACAGGCACCTAAAGCTGCCAGGCACGTTGCGGCACTGGTAGGCACAAGGGTTTGGTGTCTGCTGGCACTCGTCAATGTCTGAAAAGATAGAACAAGTAAATTCTCATGCGTGAGTATCATTGTAGTATGTAGTACAGTATTAGTGTAGTGTAAAACAGATACAGCAGATGTTGTACCCAGACATGGCAGGCCTACTCCCTGAGATCGGTAACCTCTGGGACACACACAACCGTAACCTCCAATTGTGTTCTGACAGATCTGAGTGTAGCGACACATGTGACTTCCATCCTGGCATTCGTCAACATCTGGAAAATATGCAGTTAACAGTATATCAGCACAAACATCTATTACATTTGCATCTCCTGCAACTCTTCTGATCATCTTTATCCAGTGACCTCTTTCTGTTTTGTGCCCTAAAGGAATCCTGTTAAATCTGACCTGGTGTTACGCAACCTAAAATGCAGTATCGAGGTCTGTACAGTCCTGTTGGCTTCCACTGGTTCTACTAATGCAGACACAACCAGGTTATTTGATCAACCGTCACATCAACGTCCATAGATAAATTAATCAGTGAAATCACAGGTGTTCTAGTCAAGGCATAGATGAGTTGATGCTGTATTTCTATGTCATGATTTAATGCTACATTTAGCACCTAAAGGAAAATTAAGTATGATTGGCACTCACCCATGCAGGCACCATTTTCTGATTTGGTCATGCCAGCTGGGCAGCTGTCAAAACACTGGTATCCTCCCTCTGTGTTACGGCACTCCTTGTGAGCCGGGCACACATTCCTCATGCACTCATTGATGTCTGCAAAAGTGCAACCATTACAACAGACCTGTTAGTTATTTTAAGACGTTATCTTATTTCTACATACCTTGTTTTGAAAGTCTAAATTATTTAATTCCCAAGATTGTGAGCTCTTAATAACCCGTGGGAGTCCCACATAGTTTAGTTGACTGACCGATGCACCGGTGTCCTGACAGCTGGTATCCAGGGTGACAGATGCAGCGGTAGGAGCCCAGAGTGTTGAGACACTGATGCTGGCATGGGGAGACGGCAGACTCTTGGCACTCATCCACATCTGAAACACGCAATTGACATCAATCTACTATTGACATCCAGCATATTGTACACAAGTACGAAAATTGATGTAGATTGATTATTGTAGGATGAAAAATATAATTGGATTCAACAAAGAAAAGGGAACGTGCACAACAACCACAGTAGAAGATAAGTTGTTATGGCTCTGTGTGAAATGTTGTGTAGACAGTTTAACAGTGATTAACAGTGACCTGCCTTCACAGCTGGTTCCCGCGATGCTGGGCTTAAATCCTGGTCCACACTTGGCCTGGCAGCGATATGTGCCAACTGTGTTGACCACTGCTGGTTGTAGTGGCACATGTGTGAACCCTGGGAACACTCATCGATATCTGGTATTAAGTGAAACATAAATAATGAGGTCAATGCTGAGTCAGAGGATTAAATGACAAAGAGGATTTTTCTTTTTCTTAACTAGGACATTTCTTAACTGGGACATTACCATTGTGTATCTGAGAATTAATCAAACCTTGTTTTTTTGGTCTCACCTTGGCATGTGTTGGTCTCTGTAGAGATGGTGAAGCCAGAGGGACAGGCACAGGAAAAGCCTCCCATGATGTTGTTACATGAGTGAGAGCAGGGAGACTGAAGCACACACTCGTCCTCATCTAATAAGGACACATTGAATAATAATAATATTACAACTAGTTTGGTGAACAAGATAATGAGGCATTAAAAAAAGCAAAGCAGCATACCAGCACAGTAGGACGCTGTGTCAAGAATAAAACCCTTGGGGCATGTTTCTCCATAACCATCTGCAATCAGAAAACTTTAGTTCATGGCTGTTTCAAAATTCAGATGCAGTATTTCATGTGATGTTGTGATAGTGAACTTTGAAATATTTTGTTAATTTTCCCCCAGACCTGGTGTGAGAAGGCTAGCAGTGATGTGGAAGTCCAAAGTGAGAGTTAACATGTTGTAGACGCTGTTCATCCCAGAAACCTTGAGCAGCTGGAGCACGGGGCCCTGGCGTTCCTCCTGACCTTCATAAATAATGGTGTGATTACAGCGCAGCACCATGGGGTTTCCTCCTCCCTGGTGGGTCTGCGATGACCACGCGTACAGCTGCCCTTGGCCCGTCTGCACATATGACTCATCAAACTCCTGTGGGACACAAAAGAAATCAGGTCAGAGAAAGGGCAGAGGAGCTTGCAAATGTCGTCAAACTCTCTACTGACATATAGTTTGAGAAATTTAAATATACATTGTAATGACAGCAATAAACATACTTGTAGGCTCAGATGAGATGATGACAATGAAGGAGGTACAAATCCGTTAATTACGATGTCAATCTGTAAAACTCCCTCAGAATCCAGACCTCTGGCAACATGGGTCAAACGAAGGATCTCCCCTGTTTAAAGAGATTAAAACAATAAAATGACCACTCATTTACATACAAAATGGAGCATGCTCTGCTGAAACTGTTCTAGAATTAATTGCATTCATGTGTAAACTGATGAATGTCAGAAGGGAGTACTGCCATCTGCTGGTCATTTTGTAAACTACAAAAAAACACAGAAGCAGTGCTCGCAGATGAAAACTTTGGCCCTCATTTATCAACCTAACATAGAAACCAGCGCAGATATGAGCACAGAAATAATCTTACGTTTATTCCTGTGTTTTCTTTAACGGCACTATCTCTGTGCCCAAAAGTGTCCAAACAAAGCAAATCAGAAAACGGTATATCACTGAAAACACCAGTTTTCTGAGTTCACCAGTGAAACATTTATTCAGTTTTTCTCCTCCATACCCGCCTTTTCTGGGGTCTCAGTCACTGAGCTTGTAGATAATTTCAACTGTAAAATTACAAATGTTATTGATGCCATTGCTCCCACTAAGGTCAAAGTTGTCTCTGGTAAGAAAAGAGACCTATGGAGAAATGTCCTACTTGTGAGAACAGGAAAAAGAGAGGGTCGAAAAGCTGAACGAAGGTGGCGAAAAACAAATCTCCTGGTCCATTATAACACCTGTAAAGAGAGACTTTGCATTTATAATTTTGAACTGAGGAATGCAAGGAGATCCTTCTTCTCTGACATTATCGCTAGAAACAACAATAATTCACGTGCTTTGTTTGCTACTGTCGATAGGTTAACAAACCCTCCAGTACCAGTAGCATCTGAACTTATATCTACCAGGGCCTGCAATGACTTTGCCTCCTTCTTCAAAGACAAAATTCAGAAGATTAGACAAACAGTCAGTGCCTCCAAATCAAGTACAGGATATGTGTTGTCACAGTGTTCAGGCAAAACTAATTTCAATATGACAGAATTTCATATATTGAACCAATAAAACCTGGAGGACATTATACAACATCTGAAAACCTCCTCGTGTTGCCTTAATATTCTACCAACAGGTGTTTTCAAAAAAGGTTTTGAAATGTGTGGGTTCTGATCTTCTACAGATTATGAACACGTCTCTTCTTTCAGGTATCTTTCCACAGGCCCTGAAAACTGCAGTAATCAAGCCACTCTTAAAAAAGAACAATCAAGACACATCACTAATGAGCAACTATAGGCCAATGTCAAACCTTCCATTTTTAAGCAAATACATTGAAAAAGCGTTTTTTAAACAACTCAACCATTTCTTGTCACTAAACAACAGTTTTGATGCCTTTCAGTCAGGTTTCTGACCACACCACAGCACTGAGACGGCTCAAAGTCTTTGATGACATCCACCTTAACACAGATAGTGGCAAAATGTTCTAGTCTTAGTATTACTTGATCTCAGTGCTGCATTTGACACGGTCGACCCTGACATATTACTAGACCGTCTGGAAAACTGGGTTGGCCTTTCTGGCTCAGTACTAAACAGGTTTGAATCCTACTTAAAGAATAGGGGCTAATTTGTGTCAATAGGTAATTATGCATCTGAGCATACAAACATGACATGCGGAGTTCCCCAAGGCTCCATTCTGGAGCCTCTTCCATTTAACATCTATTTGCTTCCACTGGCTCAGATTATGGAAAACATCAAAATAAGTTATTATAGTTATGCGGACAACACACAAATTTACATAACCTTATTGCAAGGGGACTATAGTCCAATACAAAAACGGCTGGATGTGCCAAAACTTTCTGAAATTAACTGAAGGAAAAACTGAGGTGGTTGTTTTTGGAGCAAAAGAGTAACAATTAAAAGTCTGCATTCAGCTTCAAATAACAATGTTAAAAACAACAGACAAAGCCAGAAATCTTGGTGTAGTTATGGACTTTGACCTGAATTTTTGCTGCCACATTAAGACAATTACAGTCAGGCTATTATCACCTTAAGAATATATCAAGGGTTAAAGGAATTATGTGTCAACAGGATTTGAAAACTGGTCCATGCTTTCATCTTCAGTAGACTTGACTACTGTAACGGTGTCTTTACAGGTCTCCCTAAAAAAAATCAATCAGACACCTGCCACTGATTCAGAACTTTGCTGCTCGAGTGCTCACTAAGACCAAGAGAATGGATCACATCACTCCAGTTCTGAAGTCTTTACAATGGCTTCCTATGCCTCAAAGAATTGATTTCAACGTACTTTTGCTAGTTTATAAACCCATAAATGATTTAGGGCCAAAATACATTTCTGATCTGCTACTACACTACAAACCCCCTAGACCTCTCAGGTCATCTAGGACAGGTCTGCTTTCTGTCCCCAGAATCAGAACTAAACAGGAGGAAGCTGCGTTCAGTTTCTATGCTCTTCATATCTGGAACAAACGTCCAGAAAACTGCAGATCTGCTGCTACTCTCAGTTCTTTTAAATCAAGGCTGAAGACCTTTCTTTTTGATGTTGCCTTTCTTTAAAGGATTGTTCATTTCTTTAATGTTTAATTTCTTATACTGCACTATAACTTTTATTCTTGTGTTTTATCTGTTTTTATTTTTTTAACTGTTTTTGTGTAAAGCACTTTGAATTGCCCTGTTGCTGAAATGTGCTATACAAATAAAGCTGCCTTGCCTTGCCTTACGACAGGCTTCACATGGGGTTCATGAAACGTTCGTATCACAACAATCAGAGCGTAAGAATGATCGTACATTGATAAATGCAGCGGCTGGAAACGATCCTAATTTAAATATCACGCCCTAATATATTCTCGGTTTTGAGGCCTTGCCCCTACTATTTACAATATGGCCAGTTGTAATCCGGCTAAGAAGCGGCACATTTCAGAGGTGGAGATTGAAACCCTCATCTCACTTTAATTTGCATTAACGTGTGTACTATTTGGCAGCCTAAAAACTGGTATCAGGCTGTAGGAAGAATGCGGAATTGAAAGAGATCATTGATGTGGTCAACAATGTTGCCATAAGTTTATTTAATTTATGCATCCTTGACAGGTGTATACTCCTAATAGTAATATATAGGCTTATATTGCAATCTGTTAGGCCTACATGTAGGTGTACTTATATTTAAATAAACACATGGTAGCAGAGTTTATTCAGTGTTTTTTTTTTTTTATTTTAGTTGTGTTTCCTGTGCTGGACCTCAACCCCGACCCTGTCTCCTTACAGCAGAGGGGCTAGAAAAACAAGCCGATGTCGGTCAATGGCAGAAAGAAATCGTTCACTTGTGGCCATTAACAACACTTTAAAAGACAAACAAAAAGCTGAAGATTAAATAAAAATGTTTTGCAACGTCATGTTTCCTGTATTGAATATCATTGCCAAACATAACACTATACCTTTTTTTTTTTTTTTAACAGTATGTTTATTGAAATTTTCTTTTACAAGACAATTCACAAAGATACATTAACACTCAGTTCCCACCCCAATACAACCGAACACAACGCTCTCTTCACATTTAAAAAATAAATTACAAAGACAAGAAACCAAATATACATTACTGTACTTTACACACGAAACTTACATTTTCCAGCAAAACACAATAATGAAAAGGAAAATAAACAATCCAATCTATTAAAGAATAGCCCTACTTCATAGTTACACTTCTTGTAAAAAGTGATCAATATTATTGTTTTTAATGTATTGAATAAACGGCTTCCAAATTTCTTTGTATACATTCATTTTGTTTTTAATAAAATATGTTGTTTTTTCCAAAACCATGCACTGTGCCATGGACCTAATCCAAGCTCCAACAACTGGTGGATCAGACCTTTTCCAGCTAAGAGCGATCATTCTTTTAGCTTGCAGTATAGCTAGATCTGTAAATGTACGCTGTTGGTGGTTTAGCTTAATATTTTTTGGATACAAGTGTAGCAGGATCGTTTTTGCTTCTAGAGGAATATTCATGGATATAATTGTCTTTGTAATATTGATCACTTTTACCCAAAATTCTCTAATAATGTTGCACTCCCAAACACAATGCACAAATGTTCCTTGGGCTTCTCTACATTTAAAACATATATCAGGCACATTTTTATTAAACTTATTTAATTTGACAGGAGTTATATAAGTCTGCATCAACCAGTTATATTGAAGTAGTTTTAAGCTAACGTTACCTGACTGTCTCTGAGAGTATGTACATATTTGTCTCCATTCATCCTCAGATATTTCCTCCCTCAATCCCACCCTCCATAATTCAAGTTTTGGGTTAGATGATTCAGTAGACCCTGATACAAGCCAGTTGTAAAACACTGATATTAATCCTTTATTATTGCATTTTTTCGTAATTAATTCCTCCAAGGAAGAAAGTACTGGCAAGCTTAACAATTGGTTCTGCGCAGATAGAACAAAACTCCTTATCTGTAAATATTTAAAAAAATGTTTTCTTGGAATATTGTAGTTAGTAAATAACTGCTCAAACGACATCAACGTTCCTTCCCAAAACAGATCACTAATTTTGCTTATTCCTTTTTCAGCCCACAACCGAAATCCTGAGTCCTTCGTGCCTGGTTTGAATAATGTGTTGCCCCAAATGGGGCTAAACTGGGATAGAGAGTCCGCTATTTTCATGTACTCTTTAGCTTCAAACCATACTTTAATCATATTCCTAACAATGGGGTGCGTGGTGAGTGTTTTCAGTTGTTTGCACTTATCTGAGTATAAATACAAGTTTAATGGCAATGCAAAATCACAAGACTCCATATCCACCCATGATGGTTTTTCTTCAGAGGAAAAATAAAACATCATTGTCCTCAGTTGTGCAGCTAAATAGTACCAATACAGGTTGGGACATTTCAACCCTCCCGTATCAAATGGAAGATAAAGAAGAGATAGACGAACTCGGGGGCTTTTCTTGTTCCAAATAAATTTCCTAAATAACGAGTTAATCTTCGAAAACAATCCAACAGGTGGCGCCAAAGGAATATTTTGGAATAGATACATGAATTTAGGCAAAGTAGTCATCTTCAGTATATTTATCCTTCCAATCAATGAAATTGGTAAAGGTAGCAATCTCTCTAGCTCTTTAGATGTTGATTCCATTAGTGCATTGTAATTTGTAGAAATTATATTTTCTAATTCGGGAGCTATTTTAATACCCAAATATGTAAAACTGGACGTTAATTTCAAGGTGAAAAAATGTGATGTAGCTGGACAGACATTTTTATTGAGCAACATTAACGATGACTTTGATGTGTTGACTTTATACCCGGAGATATTTCCGAACTGACTAATCAGCTCTAGAAGTGCTGGAATAGAGGTGTTTAACTGTTTTAAGAAGAGCACAACATCGTCAGCGAATAAAGCTATTTTATGTTCCATGCCACCCATTGTTATCCCTTGTATGTGAGTGCTAGTCCTTACGGCTATTGCTAGCGGTTCGATAGCCAAAATGAATAGAAGTGGGGACAGAGGTGAACCTTGAGGACAACCCCTTGTAATATTAAACGGCTCAGAGACCACCTCATTGGTTAAAACTTCAGCTGTGGGATTGGAATGTAATAGTTTTATCCAACGCAGAAAGGAACTACCAAATCCAAATTTCACAATAACGTCAAATAGATAAGTCCATTCAACTCTATCGAAAGCTTTCTCTGCATCAAGCGAGAGAAGAGCTGTATCCTTGTCCTCTTTTTGACTATGCAGAATATTTAGGACACGTCTCACATTATGAAATCCCTGTCTGCCCTTAATGAACCCATTTTGATCATCCCCCACAATGCTCGGGAGCACGGTCTCTAACCTTCTTGCCAAAATTTTACTTAATATTTTTGTATCTGTATTTATCAAGCTTATAGGTCGCATATTTTCACATTTTGTATTAGGTTTTCCAGGTTTTGGTAAAAGGATGATCAAGGCTTCTCTCATAGAAGTAGGAAGGCAGTTACTATCACAACATTCTATATACATGTCAAGGAGTGGCCTAACCAGTTTATCTTTGAAATATTTATATAGGTCGATAGGCAGGCCATCCGGTCCTGCTGTTTTACCACCTTTTAATGTAGTTATAGCCTCCATAACTTCAGCTGCAGTAAGATCGTTATCTAACTTAATTTTCAGTTCTTCAGGTATTTTGGGAATGTTAAGGTTATCAAAAAACACGGAGTTGGTCTCAGTCGATGGCAGATGTTCAGAGCAATATAGTTTTTCATAGAAAATTCTAAACGCTTTATTAATGTCCATTGGGTTTATAATTATATTACCATTTCCGTCCTCAATACTAGTAATTGCTCTTTCTGATTCCTGTTGTTTTATTCGCCAAGCAAGCAGCCTGCCTGGTTTCTCTCCCTGATCGTAAAATTGTTGCTTTAATCTTAATAAATTGGTTGCTGCTATTTCATGAGTTATTTCATTATATTGGGTCCTTAACAATAGTAATTCTTTTAAAACATTATCGGTATTTTGGCCTGCTTGTAAACTCTTTTCCTCTAGTAAACTAATTTTGACTTCAAGGGCTTTAGTTTTCTCATGTTTCTCCTTTGTTTTTCTGCTCGTATAACTTATAATTTGTCCTCGTATAAAGGCCTTAAAGGCTTCCCATCTAATTGTAGCTGACGTTTGGGTGGTGTTGTGTTCAAAATAGTAATCAATCTGTTTCCCTAAGAACTCAAGAAATCTTTTGTCTTGCATCCAGTGTATCTGAAATCTCCATTTAGTACGATTATGAACAAGTTTTGGTTCAACATATGTCAAAGATACAAGAGCGTGATCTGATATTAGAATACTACTGTATTGACAGTTTCTGATGCAGGAAATTAGTTCAGCTGATATCAAAAAGTAGTCTATTCTTGAGTATCCTTTAGAAGTGCTCGACCAACATGAGTATTCCCTTTTTAGTGGATTCTGAGCCCTCCATATATCCACCAGGTTAAGTTCCTTTATAAAGTGTTGTAAAGTTTTCCTAGACCTTATATGAGTGTTGTCTGTACCAGACGACCGGTCCTTAGTGGGCTGCAAAACACAATTGAAGTCACCCGCCACTATGTGTCTTCCAGGCATTGTGGAGATTCTCAAAAATAAGTCACTATAAAAATTTGCATTATCATCATTAGGTCCATACACATTAACCAGATTAACCTGAGTTGACAGAATCTTTCCCTGTACAATCAAAAATCGACCGTTGGGGTCTTTAGTTATTTTATCTATGCGCAAAGGAATGGACTTATGTATCAAGGTGATGACTCCTCTGGAATTAGAGGAGTAAGCTGAAGATAGTACCTGACCTGGCCACCTCCGTTTAATTTTGATTGTCTCGTGATCTAGCATGTGTGTTTCCTGTAGGAACACAATTTTGGCTCTTAGCTGTTTAATTCTACCTACTACTTGTTTTATTTTAGTAAGTTTACGTAGGCCTCTACAATTCCAAGAGACAAATTCAACCAAAACATCTATCATTTGTTATAGTATGTTGGTTAACCTTGAAAGGGGCCAATAACCTTAGTGCAAGCACAGCAATAAAAACTATGAAAGGGTACAATTTTGAATTTAACCAAAACAAAAAAGAAGAGAGCGACTCACCCAAAACCCAAGCCTGACACCCTAGAACATTCAGGCTCCCCCAAACCCCAACATATCTTCCCTCCATTATCAGCAATAGGTCCACACTATACTGAGGAACTATTCACTTGTAAACCAAATCTCAGCCCAACTGCTTATCTATATACAAAAGTATCCAGATAGATTATTGTAACTATCCACGTGAGACAGATAACGCCATATAACATACGCGTAGCTTTCATCACTTATTTGGAAAGTAACTAGTTGCATTTCAAGCGGAAAACACAATAGAAAAAACAAAACCGAGTTTAAAACCGGGCCTATTAAAACTTTACACTTGTACCTTAAGAGAATCAAGTCTGTAAGTAGTACAATGCCTAGTTTCCAACAAAAGTAAGCCCTACACACCTCTTAGTGTAATATGAATTCTCATTAGGACGTAGCTACTCAGTCTAGCCTTCCTCAGTCACCGGCTCCCGCTCCACGATGTACTTGTTCACGTCCGCTGGTGTGTTGAAGACGACCGCACGGTCATCGACGGTCAGCAGGAGCCGTGCAGGATATATGATCCGGTGTTTGTCCAGTCCGTGTTCCCGCAGCCGCCTCCTCACGCCGTCGTACTTTCTCTGTTGCTTATACACCTCCGCTGGCAGGTCAGGAAGAAATCTTATTTTATTGTTTTGGTACGTCACCTCGTTCCGTATCCGTGCGGCTCTCAAAATATTTTCTCTGTCCTTGTAGCTTAAACACTTGACGATGACGGTTCTCGGATACCTGGTGGAACTTTGGCTCGCTGTTATCCGATGCGCTCTCTCCAAAACCGGCGGCGCTATCTTCAAAGTATCCGCTATCCATTTTTCCATAAAGGAGCAAATGTCGTTGCCTTCTACTTTCTCGGGTATGCCCAGTACACGCAGGTTATTACGTCTACTTCTCCCTTCTAAATCGTTGACTTTGTCAGTGAGATTTTTGGTCTTACTCTCAAGGTTTTCGATTGTTTCTTTCAGGGTTTGTATATCGTCTTCTGCCGTAGATATCCGCGTTTCGGCCTCCATGATACGCCCGCTGCAGTTTTTGACGTCTGTTTGGACATTCCTTATTTCCGTCAGTACACCGTCAATTTTTATGTTAAAGTCTTGTTTGAATGAGTTTATGGCAAGCATGATGTCCTTTGGTGAAGGATTATCCAAGTTTATGGCTTGTACGGTGACCGCGGAGGCAGCCGCGGGTGCCTGCTTTGATGAGCACGACTCCTCTTCAGCTAGCTCCTGGCATATCTCTTGGCCGTCATGCTCGGAATTTTCCATCGTCTTCTTCTCCTTAGCCGTTTTTTTTGGCATGTTTGAAGTAGCTTACTCTTGCGGTTACAATTGTGTCTCTTTATATATCCTCACTCTGGAGTAAAATGCAGGATTTCTTAAAAAACAATTGAGCACGAGGAAAACGCGTCTGCTCACCGTGCCGCCATAACCGGAAGTCAACACTATACCTTTTGAAAGCGAGGAGTAATATCCTGTCTTCTTCGTATAGCCCCAGTTGGGGCTGTGCTGGACACGGCTCTTTGGGCATCGGGTCATCTGGCTCCAATACTACATTTATGACACCCTGTTTTCCTGCGCAATGTTGTGCAAAACCCCACAATTTTGCAGACTTTTTCAGGCATTTATAGCAAGGTCCCCCTCCCGTCCCTCACCCCCCATCCGTGGCTTGTGTGTGCACTGTTGCTCGGCTCATAGAGGTCTCCAAAAAACAGACAGATCTGCCATTGTCGATAAGTGATCAACTGATGACTTCTCCTTCTCCTGTTACATGTTGCACCGTAAGTCCACACTGACTCGAAAACTTGCATACACAAAGTCAGACCAGACGTTAGATTTTTTTGCCGCCTGCTCACGTTCAAATTGATAAATGCCAAGGTTTGCGTAGGAATCAGCGTATGCCCTTACTATGCCTGTTTTAGGTCGTACGCACATTTCATAAATGGGGCCTTTATGACTAGAAGCTCTTTTAAGTTTGTGTCTACAAACACTAACAACAAGTTATACAAAAGTTGCCATGAAAACATGAGTGATATACTGTATCTACAAAGCAATATTTTCATCATCAACAGATGAGTTGAGCAACTAGGCTAGCTCCCAAAACTTTTCTTGGAATCAACCTTACCTTAAATAAATCAAGGTTTTTAAAAATATCCACTTGTTATTGACATGCATACATGTGAAGGTGATCTGGGGCAGAGCTTACCGGTCTCAAACTCCAGCTGAGACTCCTGTCTGAACTGGCCCTCAGTGAGGGAGTAGCCGTTTCTGGCTACTCCACTCTGCAGCACAGTAGTCCAGTAGATGGGAGCAAACGCAGACACCAGCACCCGCAGCAAGGGACCTACGACGACAAAGCATCAGCTCTTGGCCTCTCACAGAACTACAGAGGTACAGCGCATAAAGTCTACACAGGATTAGGACCACATCCAAAAATGGGCTCTCCTGTTTTAAGTTCTTAATCAAAAGAAATAACAAAAACAACAGAACATACTCCAGCTTTTACCAAAATGAACATCGTTACCTATTTAGTGAAGTGGTAAATAAAGTAAACCATGGGTCATCATGAAGTTGATCACCCTTTTTTGTCTCAAAAAAGAATGAATATTCTTTTCTCCATTTAAAAGAAGCCTTTATTGTAAATGCCAATATGTAAAGATTGGTTGCTTTACTATGAATATAAATGTTTAATGTAGCCTTTAAAAGCTTGCTAAACCCATGCTTTGCTAAGGTGAGTAACAAAGATGAACTTTCTGAGTCCACTACATCTTGGATTGTCCCACATTTTTGGACATTTTATATTTGCGCTATTGTGTACGACCAAAGACTTTTGTGTGTAAAACCACAGCTCTAAATGACTCAGAGACCTTTCTTTCTAGCCATGTGATATCAACCCAAGGGAGTGTGTAGTCACTTACCCACACTGGGAGGGATGTTGTCCAGGTGTGCCTGCAGAGTGCTGCTCCCCTCTTCAACATTGTCTGTAATGTGGTTTCCAGGAAGGACACACCAAACTCTCTGTCGTTCACCATGCCTATCAGGCTGCCTCTGGTCTTGCGTGGAGTCTCTCCTGTCATCACCAGACAGACATGCATTTGAATAATTTATAATCATTTATAACAGTTTATTGTAACATGTAACAATAAACGCCCAATTTATCTCTTTACAAATACTGTAACAATACCCATAGCTCACATTTGGAAAACTCCTTTTGGTGTGTGTACACTGTCTGTAAGGTAACCTTAACAATAATAATTTGTTCATTCATGCACACAAGAAGTTGTAATACGTTATGAGACACTGACACAGACAAATATCAGACAAAATATCAGCTACTATGGAAAGGTGAAGTAAGAACAACAAAAATAGTTTGGACCTGGACAGAGACCAGCTTGACATTTCCTAGAGTCAATACTGGGACCGCTGCATGATCGGCCGCCATTGGCCGGTTCTGGGTTGGTGCAAAATCTGATTCGTTCTTGAAAGCCTTGACCACAGGTGCTACTACATGGACCCCATTCCTCCCAGTTAGAGTAGCCTCCATTAACTGCGTTGGAGAGATCAAAGGAAGGAGAGACACTATGAAATATGCAATACGTCAAATGAAACCAACATTTGACAAATGGAAGACAAAATGACTGAATAAGTTGAAATAGTTCTTAGAATGGGAAGCCAGATTTTGAGAGGTAAAAAAACTTGCATGCATACAACTTAAATGTGCGGTTGATTGTAGCTTTTAAATTATTTCATATCCTCTGACAACGTGTGAAATTATAAGCATAGAACTCACTCTGAACCTTGAGAGTAATGGTCCTCTCAGCTGTTCCAGCTTCACTCTCAGCCACACACTGGTACTCCCCTTCATCTGCAGCCTGTAGAGCAAACGGAAAGAGGAGGAGAGTGGGGCTTAATTGTTACTCTGAGGAACAATTTTCCTCTAATGGGGCCACAAACCTCAAGGACAAAACTGTGTCTTAGATCACATTTAGTTTTATGGTAAGAGAAAACTGACAAACAAAAAATAAAAGCTGGCATTTTCTACTGGGCAGATGAGACTTTATTCCATTAAATTCCTTTTCGTAATAGATATTATTGGGCCAGTGAGGAGAATTTTCACATTAGAGTGCTCTGCGGGAAAGAACAGTCATCTGTCTGTGAGAAAGTCTCAACTGCAACCTGCAAAAAATAAATTACAGCAAGCAGTTAGAGACCTAACAAGGTTATGGGCTAGGGGAGAGAGGGCCAGAGTCTGGGAACATCTAGCTCTCTGTTCATCTCCTCCCTCTGTTGCTAATGCTGTTAGCCTCTCTGACTGAAATAAATCGGATTTAGGTGGGAACAGGATGCTGCAGGACAATCACAGACTCCACCCAAGGGGACTGCAGATGAAGCTTGGATAGGATGAATACTGCTCCATTGTATTCCAAGACATTTGGAAAAACATTTAGGGATGTATGTAGTTTGGGCTTAATCATTAAAACTTAGTTTAACAAAAAATACCTAGAGAAAGGCTCAGTGCTGTAAAATGAAATAAAACATAATGGAAACTCTGTATTTACACTGATGCTGTAAATGACCAAGGATCCGTGTGAAGTGCTTGCATTCGGATGGCGCGGAGCAGCAGTGGTTTCCATCCCGGAGCCAGCGGAGGACCGGGCTGGGGTCTCCGTGGATGGGACAGTCGAGCATAGCAGAGCCCCCCTGGATGACGTCTGAGACATATGGGCTTCACCCTTCAAGACCGGAGGCTCTGGAGACGTATAGCACGTATTTCAAGATCATCAAGATGATATTAATATCTATAGATCGTTAAATGGATAGCCCTGGCTAAACCTTAACAGGAAACTCACCTCTGATACGGACGAATGAGGCGCTCGGATGGAGCCCACACTATTGTCTGCTATGCACACGTAGGTCCCAGCGTCACTCGTGGTCACATTCTTGATGATCACGGAGCTCCTGCCGCCTCATCAATAGTGGCGCCTGGAACATGTTACATCAATCAGTGCATATTTGAACTCGCACTGCAATAGATTAAACAAGATTGTCACAATGACACCGTAATATGTGGTACTATTATTACTATTATTTATACCAGTGCTGTGCAGCTCACAGTGTAAGAAGGAAATACCTGTGTAGGACTGTTGTTGACGGTCCAGGAGATGACAGGTGATGGTGTTCACTGAGCGTGGCAAGACAAGGCCAGACTCTGCCCTTTGTTCAGAGTTGCATCCCCTGGCAGCTCCTTAAAGGCAGGCCTCATGTTGATGGACGGCGGATGTCTTGTCTCGCAGAGCCAGCGTATTGGTGGCGATGCACGTGAACACGCCAGCATCCCCTGGCTGTGTTCAAAAAGCAATCAGAACTGATTTGTCTACCATAACTAAACGGATGTAGTTAAAAATGCAGTGAGAGAATTGGGTCGTACTTACCTCTGCCCTTTCAATAATTAGCTCTCCCGATCGCAGGACAGTGAATTTGCTTGGATGGTGGGCACAATAGCACCATCCTTCTCCACGTCACTCTGGGCTCTGGTGAACCCTGAGCAGCACAGGGCAGCAGGCCTGAAATCCTGAATGACTGACAGGTCTGTCTGCGCAGGAGGAATCATGGGCGGGACTGAAACCTACTTTTTATTGATATATCTATTAAACATAACCTGCTATATCTAGTCTTTACATAATATGAAATGGCACTCTGAACTCACCTTGAATGACCAGCCTCATGTCATGGCTGGCTCTGCCGGCAAGGTTTTTGGCAGCATGTGAACAGGCCTGCGTCACTGCGCTGGGTAGAACTAATTGCCAAGGGTTCCATTGGCAAAGCTATGTATGTGAGCGCTGTTCACCACAGGCTTCTCTCCTTATGCCAAGTAACTTCGGGTTGCGGCTGCCCATCAGCCACACACTACAGACTGACTGGCTGGCCTAACACTGCAGTGTACTCCACACGAGGCACACTCAGCACGGGTGGGACTGGACAAACATGAGAGGAACAAGTATTAGTCATTAAAAATGAAATGCCAGAATAGTTTTTTTCAGGAATTAGGAGAAATTGGTTTCATGGAGGAATAAACCACCATTTTCTTCCCATTCAAGTTACCTTGAAGCATAGTTTGGTCCTGCCCACAGCTATGCCAGCTTCATTCTTCGCCAAGCACTGGTATGTCCCCGCATCACCAAGCGTGACACGAGAAAATTGAGCGCTCCATTTGAGAGAACAGCAAGCCTGTGACCTGTAATCAAACAATGCAATCAAATCACATGAGCAGGAAAATCAGACGATGTCCCATTAATTCCATTGAGGTTTTATAGAGCTGACTGATTGGTAATATTGCTGTCCATTCTGTGAAAATTTAAATAAAGTATTAAAAATGATCTCACAGAAAACAGTCATGGAGTTAATTAATAACTGCAATTTTATGTAACTTTATGTGTATTTTTTCATGAACGTGACTGATACCAAACGCCCATGTGAGCACCAATGCCAGCATCTCTACCGTGAACTAACAATATGTTTATGAGATCAAAGCTGTACTTATGAATTTTATCCATCATTACCTGCTGCTATGGGAACTCCCTCTCTTTGCACAGTGATGGGACGGTCGGGGAAAACCTTGAGCCTCACACTGAAGAACAGTCCCTGATGCAACGCCACTTGTACTTCCTCTGCCATTGGCAAAATCTCTGGGGGCTCTAAGACCGAGAAACAAATTGTTTTGTGTGTACATGTTTTACTATATGCGTTTACCAACAGGTGATAAATGCACAGCATGCAGCCAGTATGTGACAGCTTACCTTGCACAGAGAGAGAGATGTGTTTGTGAGCCACTCCAGCTGGGTTGCGAGCTGAGCATGTGTACCTGCCAGCATGGCTTGGCACAGCAGCAGTGATCTCCAACACTCCTGCATTGGAAGGGGTACAAAGAAGACACATTATTTAATGTCACATTAATGAGCAAAATAAAATTTCTCTTCCTGTGGCTTTATTATTCCAGTACACCATGATATATAATAAAATACAGTCTTTAGACATGATGTCTTACAGTTGGAAGAACACGGTAACTTCCTCCTCTGGCACCCAGTTTGGCTCCACCCTTGGTCCAGGTGACAGTGGGCTGAGGCGTCCTTGTACATGGCAAGGCAACCCCACAGGAGACATTTTCATAGCTGTGACTGTCGTGACGTCGTCTTCAATGGATGGCGGGACTGAAAGAGCAAAATAATGTATTTATTCATCCAGTGCAGTAAGATAATTGATTCACCTCAAACCCCACTTCTCAACTGTACAACCGTTCTGTGATAAGGAAAGCCATCCTGATCACAGAGGACCCTCGCACCGCTTCTACCACTCTTTCCAGTTACTACCATCAGGCAGCCGGTACAAATTTCCAATGGCTTGGAAACTAATTCACAAGAAATCTTTAATTCCCTCTGCAATGACCCACATACTGCAAAGCTGATGTTTGTATGGTTAAATGTGTGTTTTTAATAAGCCTTACGAAGGAGAACTGCAGTCACTGCTTCGGGTTAGACCATTAAGTTATCTATCTATTGATCGAGTGTCTAAAATATCACTGAATTGAATGCCTATTGTACAAAGCTGAAAATCAATACCTTGCAGGAGGACCTCAATGACCCTGCGCTCCTCCCGACATCATTGACAGCAGTGCACTCAAAGTAACCTTATCCTCATTGGACGGTGTCAAAAGAACCAGTGACCAGAGGACAGTAACCTGGACAAACAGCTGTGTTAGCTTTGCAGTTTGATGTCTGGATTCA